>NW_014577143.1:279397-297606 GCF_000485595.1 Priapulus caudatus | reverse complement strand
GATATATTTAGATATATTTAGATATAATTGTTTACGTGATGCTTATTATAAGGATGTAATATTGATTAACATAGTGGTAATCATGATGTATATACTTACTATAACTGCCATTAAATCAATATTCAGTAAATTTATATTACAAACTGGTTTGATGAAATAGTTATTTATTAGAATTCTCAGTAGAATTTGAGGTGAATTCACATCTGTAAATAACACTGGTAATTACCTACGTTTCCAATTGGCTATTTTTATCAGGAGCACGTAACCACATAACCTCAAAAATTCAGCGTCTTCGAAGTCCAAGGAGGGACTATAACGAAAACGGGAAGAGACAATTAAAGTAAAAAAAAATTAAGTCGGAATTAAAAGACATGATATCAAAAATGATGTCAGAATTTTAAAAGCGTATTTTTTAAAATTCTATTGCTTAATGCATAATGTAATATAACCTTAATATGAACAGAGCGCGTATAAGAAGAACTATTATAATATAATTTCCAATCAAACACGGGACAAATCCGGGGAAGAACTTCACTATATATATGTAAATACATCGCGCACAAAACAAAATCAGTTGTTAAATGTTTAACAATTAGTTGTTAATGTTAAATGTTAGTTGTTAAATCAGTTTAACAAAACATTGTAAATTACATTTGCTAAATGGAAGCACCAAATGCAAAGGGATCTGGACACGAGTTCAGGGAGAACAAAAATCAGTAATTGATTACGTGTTAGCCGATAGCGAGCTGGAAGAAAAAATTACCAACATGGAAATTGATGAAGATAGAATGTGGGGATTATGTAGATATGAAAATATGGATGGGATAATAAAAACCCGGTACAGTGATCACAATACAATTGAATTGGATATTATGTTATCAAATAAAGAAAAATACAAAGAGAATTTTGAAGACTCTACAAAAAAGGCATACAATATTAGAAATCAAAAAGGACTCCAAAAATGGAAGATTGCTACCAAAAATAGCAACCTTAATAAAATATGGTTAAAACAAGGAAGCTTCGAAAAGAAATATACAAAATGGATGAGCGATTTAAAAGGAATAATACCAGCTTGCTTTAAGAAGTCTGCCAAAAGGTGTGTACCAATACTTAGTGAAAAACTTAGGTTTCTCTTTGATATCAAGCGTTCACTAAAGAAAAAGCTCAGTCAAGCTAAATTTGAAATTAATACGAAACTAACCTATTATCTAAATGAAAGAATAAGAAAGCTCCATGGAAGGATTGGACTGCAACAACAACAACAACAAATAATAAAGTTTTATAAGCAGTTGGATGAGCTCCAAAAACAGGGAGAAATAAACTCGGGAAGCTTTTGGAAAACAAGGGAAAGGTTGCTCCCAGCGAAGGAAAATAAAATGTTTGGAGTGGAAAAAAAAGGGGAACCCAAAGTAAAGTTGGAAAAAGTCAATGAAATTAAAGGAGCCTACGTAGAACACTTTAAAGAATTATTAAGTACTAAGACTCCAGTAGGAGAGAAAGAATGCTACAACTCTTTAAATCAGTAGAAAAAATGTTTCAGAAAATAAGAAATATAAATAGAAGAGTCGAGGATAGTGAACCTAATATTAACGAAATTCAGAAAGTTATAGATTCACTAAAAAGGAACAAATCCCCAGATAACCAAGGCTTAATGTACGAGTTATTAATAAATGCAAGGGACGACCTAAAAATGTCACTGAAAATAATGATAAACTTGCTAATTCAAAATAGAAGTGTTCCTACAGAGTGGAATGAAATGACTATAAAAGCAATTTACAAAGGAAAAGGGTCAAAGGAAGACCTTAAGAATACTAGAGGCATCTTCTTAACGGATATTATGAGTAAAATAGTAGAAAAAAAGGATTTGGTATAGAAAACAAAATGTAATCAAGAGATGCACAAACCAGTGTGGTGGGAGAAAAGGTTATAGCACCACAGACCATCTATTTGTTGTTAGAGCCATAATAGATCAAAGTAGGAGTCTGAAGAAAAACATACTCTTGTTCTTTGGAAATATCCAAAAATGTTTTGATAAATTATGGCTAAAGGACTGCATGATTGACCTGTGGTTTAAAGGATTAAAAGGACCTTGTTGGAAAATAATATACAAAATGAATGAAAAAGCCACAATATAGCAGTTAAAACACATGTAAAACATTTGAAATCTATTTGAATTGACTATCTGAAACATTTGAAATAAATGAAATAGTG
The DNA here is from genome assembly GCF_000485595.1 of Priapulus caudatus. Lineage (NCBI taxonomy): Eukaryota > Metazoa > Priapulida > Priapulimorpha > Priapulimorphida > Priapulidae > Priapulus > Priapulus caudatus. Next base: position 295,395 of record NW_014577143.1, on the reverse strand, counting down.
CGTCATTGGACCGTGTTAGGCCCAATATTATGTTGTATCACGTTAGACCAAGTACATAATTATGGTACACCGGTCTATAGGCGTGTTCACACACAAGAAAAACCGCGATGCTAATCGCGATGGAAATACCACGAATAATGTGCCTCACTATTGTTCACAGCAGAGCGGAATATCTCGCTAATCGCGTGAGCGGGATAATTCATAATCGAACTGCGCATGCCTGATATCAACCGGAATATAAGCGCCTGTCCGGTCGCGCGCGGGAGGAATTATGTACTAACCGGGATTCGAGTCGTGTTCGATCCACTACAGCGCAAGTGCAGTCGTTGGTAGTAGTCTAGCTCTGTTACGTTAACGTATGCTAACCTAGCTCGTTAGCGTTGCCCTAAACCCTCATCCTGCCCTGCCTTCTCTCCCCCGCCCATCCTGCTGTCTCCTCCTGCCCTCCCCACCTTTCCTCCGCTATCTCCTGCCGGCTCTAGCACTGTTACGTAACGGAGCTAACTGCTACCGTCTGCACGTATTTACGTAAGACACATCGTAATGATGGGAATAGAAAATACCGGATTATTTGACGCGAGCGTTCACAACACACGTCGCGGTGCAACTTAAATCGCGGCTAATTCCCTCCAAATAAGCGGCAGTGCTAACAGGCGATTTGCAGCGCGATGCGATCGCGAACCGATGAGATTTTTGCGATTCAACACATTGTAAAAAATGCTCGAGAAATTCGATTGCGATCGGCAAAACGCGAGATTTGCATCTGCGCTAAATTCCCGCGCCCAGTGTGAACGCGCGCATTAATGAAATCACGCCGTCTTTTATATAATGAAGTGATATCTGGGATTATGGAAATTGGGAGACAATGACAAAAATGGCTTAAGCGTGTACAGGCGGCGAAGAAAAATGCTAACAATTAATATGAAGATCGAAGACAAATATATTGAAAATAAAAAATGTTGGAAGGCCCTAAATAGCAAAGGAAAACAAGGTTCCTTCTCAGAGATCAAATAATAAAAAGATGAAGTAAATATACATACTTAGGCGAGATATTAAGTAAAAAAGGAGGATAAAAAGAAAGATAAAATACAAAGAACAAGATAAAGGTCGATTATGATGAGTGAATAATATCTATGCTAATGAACACCAATTTGAACAATGTCAATGGAAGCAACGTGTTTAAACTTTATGAATGCAGCTGTATGCCAGTCACTAACAAATAATAAGCGGAAACTTGACTAATAATCTACAAAAGGAAAAGAAAAAAATAGGTAGAGGATTTCGCAAAAATAATTTTGAAAGAAAGAATACTCGAAGCGCACAGCAAGACACACAACTAGAGTCACTATAGAATAGAAAGTGAATAAATCCAATAAAAAATAGAATATGTTATAAAAAGTTAATGTTATTGCAATACATTATTCAGTTAGAAAATGACAGATTAATGAAAAGAGTATTTTTAGAACAAATTAAAGAAATTGGAAGTAATTGGGCAAATAAGGCTTTAGAAATCTTGAAGGAGTATGACATAAGTATGCCACTTATGACTATTGGTTCACATCATAAGAAAGAATGGAAAAAATATGTGAAGGAGGCTATTTTAAAAACATTAATTATGAGAGATACCATGAGGTCTGGGGAGAAAACAAAAATGAAAATGATTTATATCGAAAGCTATGTATTAAAGCCATATATGACAAAACTGTCATTTGATGATGCATGCTTTGTGTTTAGGTGTAAGACGTGCATGATAAACTTAAAAGGTTATTTTAAAAATAACTACAGTAATGATATATGTGATTTGTGTGACGAAAGGAAAAAAGAAAATTTGGAACATTTATACTCATGTAAGGTATATAGAGGGTATAATAAAGGGGAACGAGTAGAAGATTGGAAAAGTGATGACCCGAAAATACTAAAACCAGCACTAGAATATGTTAGAAAGGCATTATCAATTAGAGAAAGTAAAACAATTAATGCTAACTTGTAGACAGAATTTCCTTATATACAGGATTTCCCAGCACATTCCAAGAGAATCAGTGCCTTGTGAAATACAAAAGAGGGACCCCAAGATACAAGATACAAGATGCGCACTGGGTGGCGCCACTGCTGTTATGGTCATAGACGAGACACGATTGTGTTTTCAGCAACATCATCTTATGTGTGCTAAGGCGAAAGGACCTCCGTGTCTGTCTACATAGACATCGCGTGATGCTGACCACAGAATAACGGATGCTGGGTCAGCAGACCTGGCAGAACGCCAGAGAATGGAGCGAGTTGGATGTTGTGTGTTTTCAGTTCTCGTGTGTTATGTAATACTCTCATCAGCAGAAGCTAAATCTATACCCATAAAACATGGCATAGGCCACCCAGTCATATTAAGTAAGTATTTGTAGCAGCAATCGTGGCAATGTATTATTTTTACGAGTATAATCGCGACGGTTGGTAGTGACACTGATATATGCATGTAATGATGTATGACTGTGAACCTTTACTGGCTTTAGATCGGTATTTCCCTGCAAAAAAAGAGAGAAAAAGAAAAGAAAAAATTTATTCCGTATCCTCTTATAGATTTGTGAGTGCAAGTTTTGCCTACTGCCTACTAGTACTATGGCTGATAGGGTCTATGTCTCCCGGGGTACTGCCGGAACGTACCCTGGTAACTATCTAGCTGGTAGTAGTGCCGTAGTGGTAGTGATATGGTTAGGGTTAGTGTTAGGGTTAGAGTTAGGGTTAAGGAGTAGGCGTAGGCGACTCCCTAGACTCGTTAGTGGAGTAGGTGAGGTACGGTCCGGCATATTAGATAGTAGTATTTAGTACCAGGGACAGTGCCAGGGTACTTTCCGGTATACCGGACCGTACCCAGGTTACGTTCCGGCAGTACCCTGGGGTACATAGACCCTATCAGTATCAGCAGTACTATGGCTCATAAGGTCTATGTCCCCCAGGGTACTGCCGGAACTAAACCGACCAGGCTCTCCGAATGTTACACGTCGTAGGAGCCTGACACCCTTCCATACGAAATGCCTGGTCGCTTGAAAACAAACTCCGTGTATTTTTCGCTACGCATGATGGGATATCTATTGGAAAATGGCAGCGTTTTTTTTAGTTTTATTTTATCAATTTATAAATAATTACTCGCTGACACGTAAATACATGCTCAGTGATAGCGCACATATAATAAATTGAGGCGTGGAAGTACAGAGAAGCGGTACCGTTAACAATCATAAAAAGTTAGATAATTTTACGTTTAATAGCAGCGCACATCATGCCGAACAATATTCTATTGCGTCGGCTTGTGACCCTCTCGCCAAAGTAGTGTTAAGCGAGAAGGGAACTTGTGGCTATGCCGGAACGTACCCTGGGTACGGTCCGGTATACCGGAACGTACCCTGGTAACTATTTGATATGGTTAGGAGTAGGCGTAGGCGACTCCCTAGACTCGTTAGTGGAGTAGGCGAGGTACGGTCCGGCATATTACTATTAGATAGTACCAGGGTACGTTTCAGTATACCGGACCGTACCCAGGGTACGTTCCGGCAGTACCCTGGGGGACATATAGACCCTCTCAGCCCTACTATGCCTACTATGCACTTGGAATGACTCAATAAAAATAAAAAAAAGGTAAATAAACACGAAATGTATTTACTACTAAAGTCTTAATGTTTCTCTACTCTATTTCACCTATTACTGCCGCTATTACGCATGCCCTGTGCACAAACAACATGAATAAGAGAGCAGGTAGGAAAGCGTGATTGCAAAATTCGCTCAACGCTCGCTTCATTTCACACCTTCACAGCACGAATACACATCCAACAGCTTCCATTTTGGTATCTATGTGTAGATAAATGCCAAGTTCCAAGTGCCTGTGGTTGCTAGTGCACTGACTCACAGTCACGGGACATAACTATTCAAATAAATATATCATCGTTATGTGCGCCGTAACTATCGCACTGTTGCCTTTCGCTACAGCATTGCATTTCTCAAAATCTTCACACGTACATGGAGTGTGTGGTGCAGACGAAATTTGTTGGTGCTGTGTCATGCCAATAAATGAATAATGGCAATATCAATATCATGACATAAGTGTCACTGTCAATGTGATTGATTGGTGTATTATCTACGCCTTTCAATTTCATTTGTCTCCAATGCGATCTCGTGTGTAAAACTCGATCCAGAATGAAAAGTAAACGTTATTTTTGTTATAATATAAATTATACATAAAATTCTTTTCTGATAGTGTATGTATGGATTTAACAGCTAAATTTCTCTTAAATAAAATGCCCTGAGTTTGAAATATTTGGCCATTTTCTAATACTATGAAACTATATTGCTAAATTTCCCTTATCTTCATTCACATCTTCACACATGTCACCGATCAAATATCACACGGGTTCATAATGTCTGCAGAATAACGATCAAAGTTGCATCCAACCAAAAATCAGAGTTTGTCTAATGACATTGCCATATGTTTGTGCATTGGCTATAGATCTGTAAGCACATCTGTAACCTTTATTTGCTTGTAGAAGTACTAGCCCCATACGTGGATTGAAATAATAAATACTATCACTTGTGGTGTCATTAGACAAGTATAGTACCTACGTCACGTTTATATACAGTCAGTGAAAGTTCATCATACTGCAGCAATGCACACAGTCTATATTTAGGTCATCCATTGTTAAAGTTCTTCAGCGGTTAGACAGTCTTTCTATGGAGCTTCCGGCATATCACAACCTTGAAAAATCTCGGCCACGTATACAGGGTTCGTAGCGGGTCTTCCAAAGTCTTATAAGTACTTGGTTTGCCAAAAATGAAATAAGGGCCCTTATTAGTACTTATTTTTGGTGAAATCTTAGAAAAGTACTTAATAGTCCTTATTTTTTGCCAAAGGACCAATTGTTTTATAAACTGTTCTCGACTTAGAGTAAGAATTGTTGTATTTAATACGGAATAATTAATTCTACTGTGCAATTGTGTATATAAATATTAATTATTAGTGTACTTTAATAGTCGCGTAAAAAAGTCTTATTTTGGCCTCCAGAAAGAGTCTTATAAGTTCTTATTTCAACATGTGTCTTACTACTATGAACCCTGGTATAGTTTTGGTAACCGTTGTATACACTGTGAGGGAAAAGCTACGGGGTTGTGGTTGAGTGTGTATAGGTACTAAGGTAAGGCCAAGACAAAATATAGGTGTGGTTACGGTTTCCTGACCGACCCTATTTATTCCCAGCTTACCACAAATTTATTAATTTAAAATTGGAAAATTTAAAAATGAAAAAAAATTTATCTTAAAATTTTTTCAGTTCCTGCTTGCAAAACGTCACAAAACGCACGATGCCTTCCCGGACATAACGTTTTTCCGTAATAAAATTTCAATGAAAAATAAAATGTTTTCGCTCCTACCACCTATTTTTTTCGGCATGAACGGTAACCGACACAGTATTTTGTTTTGGCTTAATGACTAGCAAAGTGAATTGGCACATACCGATGAGGCGGTCGGCGGATGGGTTGCGGCTGGGCTTTCGTCTCGGGATGACCGTCATTCATTTTGATGGTACAGAAGTTTCCCATGTAATCTGTAATACAGTCCGGAAGGACGGAATATGTAGAGAATGCTATGAGACCGTCATAGTTGTTCGGTGCTGTCCATTGATAGAACCACGCTTGTTTGGCAAAGTCCCCGATAACGAATCGCAGGATTGGAAAGGGCAATTTAAGACAGGCAATGGGGACTGTGGAGAAGACAATAGAGGCGTGGCACCTATTGCGATATATATAACCGCTGTGTCTGGGCCAGAGACAAGAAGAGAGCCAAGTTTCCCACAACGATACGAGACCCTATACATATTACGTATTGACAGCCAACTTGAACGCAATACACCTCGCGAGTTATGTGAGGTTTACTGCCCCGTGACTATACTTGTACCATTCCGCGCCAGTAATATACGGTCGGCGGAAATGCTTAGCTAAGGTAAACTATTAAAGATATTCATGTGAGTACGTCATACCTTCGTATTGGGCTCGGCTTATTAAATGCAATTCAGTCTAGACGCTAATCAAAGGGTGTGTTATTCAACCACACTTCAAAACGGCGGGGCGTAACCACTGATACGATTAAGGGTGAAGATACGGTGGCGTGCGGCGGGCGGCGATCCAGCTTGGGCTTCTGCTTTATATAATTCGTGTTAGATACCTAAAGGTGACCGTTGATTGCGCACATCTTTGGACAAAAATTGGTAGTGAAATTGGACGAGTACGGTGGTGAAGGGTCCGGTATGTGGAGTGAACCTACAAATCAACTGGAATAGATTCCAGGGGGACAGGGGAGGGGGACGGGCGTCGAGTTGCCCGGAATAGAGGTGTAGTGGCAGGGAAGGCCTAATATGTGTGGGGATTAGCAAAGCGTTGGGGTAGACGTACACGAGGGCTGGAGAAAGAGAATGATGCAGCGGGGGGGCGCTGTTGGCGGGCATTTAGGCCCCCGAATTGCTCAAGAAAAAGAAGCCCTTCGTAAATTTTCAATGAGTTTTTAATGCAAACCAAGTTAGATTGCTATTTTCCATGCACGCGAGCTTTGTAAAAGTAGCCGCCACGAAAAATTTTTTTAAATTTTTCCATTGGGATTTTAGTACAGCCAGTAATTCTTTGTGTTCCTTAATTAGCGGACAGGTAGATGTCATTGTAATTTTGCAGTATTACCTGTCAAGTTTAATCACTTTGGTCCATCAACTACGAACACAGAATCCAGACAGGTTAGGGTTAGATTAGCTTAGGTTCAGGAAGCTTTTTCAACATTTTGTAGGGAAATCCTAAAATGGGATGGAATGCATAGATTTGACGAAACTATGGACTATGAAACGCCACCAGGGTAGTTTTGAAAATACAGAGCCACCGGGCCTGGTAGGTAATGGCCCCGATTTACCAGGCCCCCCAGGGAAATTTTACAGGCCCGTGAGGACCGGTATTTATAACTGGGGGGTGATTTTCTACTGGAATCCGCCGGGCTTGCTATGATTACCAGAATAGATGTCAGGTGCGCTGACCTTTAAAATACGAAACGAAGGGCTGTCGTGACGGTGGATTCGGGTCCGCGGGCCTCTTAGGATTTCGACCCATGTCCAGCCTTGCAAAAGTTTTCAAATGTAAGAGTAAAACCTCTTCTAAAGTTCTAAAGTAAGCGGAGGGTTGGCCATAATGCAGTAACTGTCTGATTTAACACTCCATGGCTAGACTGTATATGGGCCCAAAGAACGTTCCGCTAACCCGGGAACTTAGAATGATGTCCTTTTCTTAGTGTAGTTTTTTTTCTTTTTTAGCTCATCTGACATATCCCGTAGCAGCGTTGGTTATGAATCGCGATGAATGTCCGTGCGTCCGTCGCCGTTCCGTCCCGTACCGCGCAACATTCTGTGGCACAAGGATCTTTAAGCGCGGTCGTACGTAATCGGGCACGATATTCGGGACGTTGGGGGGGGGGGGTAATCCGAGCAGAAGCGAGTTTGGGGAATAGTGCGAAGCGGTGTCCAATGAGTCAAAAGGTCAAGATGGTGTAAAAGAAGGGGAACATTCACTCCTTAACGTAAGGCTAACGGAGAATGGCAGAAAATTGCGGCCACGAATCTTAAACGCGTCCGACCTATGGGCTCGTGATAGTCGGTTGTTATTAGCCATTATGGTGAAAACATCACTAGTGCCCGAAATTGGGAGGTCACCGTAAAGGGTCAATGGCACAGCGGCAGTTTTAGACATTTTCTGAGGACCGGATGTCTGACGAGGCGATTGAAAAACTTTTTTTTTCAATGACGGGACTCCATGTTTATGGCTTTTCTATTGAAAGACGCATGAGAAAATGTCCTTCTGCTGAGACCGTTGCGAAGAGTAAGTTGTCTTGATAACCTTTTTGACCCTCCAAGAGGACGGACCCGTTTTAAACATGGATTTGTTTTGACCTGTTCAAAAAGATGGAACTTGCTTGCTATCAGAAGCCCTTCTCCCTTCCCACCCCCCTGTGCCCCCCTCCATCTGCGATAGTGGCCCGTGTCCTAAACACTGATGTGTATAGCAACTGCCGTGCTTGCAAATATTCTGCGCTAACAAATGTGGTACTGCCCGGACGGGGCACCGACTCAAATTTTACGTTTAAATTCGTAGCAACAAACAACCCTTCAAGATGAGCGCTGTCGCTCCGCGGCACTTGTTTTTAACAGTAAGGGAGTTTTCCAAGTGAAATTTAACCGTGATAACTTGCAGTCACTACATCCTTATAAATGCATTACTGTGTTTGATAACATGCGAGTATCGTTTAGTTCCAGGTGATGGGGGCAGTCAGGTGGAAGCCAAGCTTAACAAGACTGTAGTTCCACACAGTTACTGCGACAAGATCACTAGTGATTACTTCAACCTATGGCTGAACCTAGAGCTTCTAATTCCCTATGTGTTAGACTGCTGGGTCGACAACATGAGGTAAGCTATAGGTCACATGCTAAGCCACACGCCCACTTTGTATTGAAAATTAAATGCCCGTCAAAAGTTTTTGTCGTGAAAAGGAAGTACTCAAAACAAAACGAACAAAGGACCAGAAGTCTTATCGCATAAACGGTTTTTTAGAGGTCTACAAATTTTGAACCCAAACCCACTTGATCAGTACAATGGGTGTGGCCCTTTTGGTGGCCAAAAAATAGAAAGTTGTCAAGCCAAGTTAGTATCATGTTGGGATTGTTGTCATCTTTTGTATGCTCAGGGAAATAACATTAGACTATATATCACTAATATCAAGAGCTAATAAACACCCAGTGTGCAACGGGAAAACGGAAAAATAGTGCTATTTCACGGCAATGTTATTCTACTTTGCCTGCGAGACTAGACTAAGTTCAGGTATTGCGTTAAATAGCATTCTTTGCTCTCTAAAATAAGACCAACCGCTTGTCTCTACGATACTCCTAGGCCGAGATATTGGAGTGTAATCATGCCTCCCACAGGCCTCACACCACCTCGCATCTACATTATTCCCGAACGTTCTCGCCTTTTGCGGGTCTGGCTATCGTTTTCCGTCGCCGCTTGGAGCGCTGATAATTGATGTCACATGCCCAAATGTGGTACTCTTACTACACGATATATAGACTAAGAGGGTTCCGCGATTTTTCATATTACCCACAATGCAACGGCATTGCACAAGGCCATTAGGGTTCCAGAAACCAGTTCAGGCATGGTACAAGTACATTGAGCAATGCACCTCTGCCCATTTTATTCGCCTATTAGTATTAAGCAAATCCATTACAACGCCGCTCTCCTGCGGTGTTGTCAACTGCAGCAATCGGTATCAGAGAGAGCCACACAGCTTTTTTAGGCTGCCTAGCGTGATCACAACACCAGGTAAAGTGACGAGAGACCAGGCGGACCACAGACGCTTGGAGCATTTTCAATAAAAAAGCAATGCTGAATAAACACGAAATGTATTTACTACCAATGTCTTAATGTTTCTCTACTCTCTTTAGCCTAGTATTGCCGATAATTACCTGTAAATGCCGGTCAAATGCTCCTCTGCGACACACAGGTACACCGCGCGCACGGCACACGCCGCTACACATTTACACTTACATACATATATCGCCGGCATCCAGTAGGCAGCTGTTTGAGTGGGTGTGATGGTTTCCCTTGCACGTGCAGCATACTCTACGTAGAATATAGCACCGAGGCAACGTGTGAACAAGATTCGCCAAGCCCGGCTTTACAATTGCAGTGCGCTGACATGACTGTTCCATTTTCTCTCATTATAACCCACGGATGGAGAGACGGTATATTCAGAGACTGGGAGTGCATAACACGTCATCGGATAACGTAGATGGGGCACTCATTGTTCACATCATAGATGTAGACAGATACACCTCTCGCCCAACCGCAGACCAGTCGATCGTAGACATCCAGGCTTTTGTAGTTCTGAAAGTCCTTGAGAGTATAAAATGGACTCGGCTGGAATGTTAGGTAGTTCACGAGATCCAAATAGGTGTGTGATGGGAACACATTGTGGTCCTCACTTCATTCGGCATTGTCTATTTGGTATGGGTCTCGATTCCCAATGCACGCAATTTTCTCGAGATAGCGTGCTTTGGCTACGTTGTCTAGTGAATCAAAGTACTTATCCATACTACGTGCACTAGCTATTATAAAAAGCTGCGTTTGAAAGCTAGAGTAGATGCAGTAAAATCGGTGAAATTTCTGAACTCTCACGATGTAAACAAACTCAAGTCTATGAACATAATACGTGTTGCGTGCAATCTTCCGATCTGCTCAATATGTGAATCTGACGACTGTGTGGCAGCATCATTGAACTCGAGCACCTAAAACCCATGATGGTAAACCTGCTTGCAAAACCGGGCCTGCGCTGTTCATTCATAAAATTATCGCGGAAAAAACCGAACTCTCACAAAGCGACTTTCCTAATCCGCAAAAGGCGAGAAGGTTCGGGAATAATGTAGATCTATGCGAGGGCGGCATGAGGTCTGTGGGAGGCATGATTACGCTCTAATATCTCGGCCTAGGAGTATCGTAGAGACAAGCGGTTGGTCTTATTTTAGAGAGCAAAGAATGCTGCTTATTGCAATCCTATATCATTCTAGACTCGCAGGCAAAGTAGAATAATATTGCCGTGAAATAGCACTATTTTCCCGTTTTCTCATTGTACACTCTGGGTATTTATTAGCTCTTGCTAATATCTAGCCTTGTACACACCCAACATGTGGCTAAAGTGTGGCATTATCTCTTTCTATTAACCTGGGTGGATCACTTGCTCTTGAGATCTGAAGTTTGTGTACACTTACTATATCTGCACGTGCATATATGTGCGTGTTGACATTCATGGGTATTTTGTGCATCTAGCCATACACAGTGTAATGTTTACTCTCTGTATCTGTATGACAGTATGTATATGCGTCTGTTGTAGGCTGGATTACGACAATGTAACAAGGAAGGCCAGCGAACCCGAAGGTGTTAACATAAGGATTCCTGGCTTTGGAAACACCACGACTGTAGAGTGGCTGGATCCCAGTCAGGCCTCACCAGGTATTTGATCAGTATTAGTATTACCAGGGATGAATAATAACAAATTCATTGTCATTATTTACCCCTGGTGTTATCATCCCTTAAACCAATTTATCTGTAGCAGTTTTTCAATATCGGCAAATCTGGCTGTAGATCATAATGATGAATCTTTACAAGCAAGTTTTTTTTATAAAATTAATGTAATTGTAGTAATATTGTTTGCATACCAAAAACAAGTGCGTACCGTTACTTTTGAGTTTTATGCCGAGTACAATTCAAAGGGCATGCATGGAAATTTTGCATGTTGTAGTTGTTTTTCATGTAATTGTATTTCTACTAGCAATGGTGCATAAAACTGCTTGTGTACTGCTTTAGGCCTGTACTTTACAAAGATAGTAGATGCCTTGATCGCGTTGGGATACACGAGAGGGTTAAACATCAAAGGTGCGCCGTACGACTTCAGAAGAGCACCAAGTAAGTTGGCCAACCTGACTTCAACTTCAACCCAACTTTGTGTCACCGATAGTGGTTCACAGACGTTTGTAATGCGATCTAAAGATATTGTCTCTTCTCATGGTGACCGACTGAATGCAATTCATATCTACTGAGAGCTGTTCCAGATCTATTGCAGTCTGACTAACTAGGTGCTAAGCCAGCAGTAATTTGGTTATACACCCTCTTTCGATGGCACTTGTGTCCTCTGAAAAGCATGCATGCGCTGAAGAAAACAAAACTAATCTAAATGCATTCCTTCGACGCTCCCTCTTTCGACGACGGTTGCGTCTTCTGATAAGCACGCATACACCGAGGATAACAATATGAATCTAAATGCATTCCGTCGACGCTGACAGATTAACGATTTCTGTGTAGTTTACTTCGTTTCTATTTTCAAATTTACTGATATCTTGCGCCATCGCGAGATAGTCCGAGATTCGCAAGAAATTGCGGCAAAAATCAAAACGAGTAATCAGAATTCGAATCGTGCATGTTTCGGTCAATATGGCCAAGTATGAAGATTCTAAGATATGTTAGCGTTACTCTAGACAGTTGCTGTTACTCAAGCAATAACGGTAAGTATCATATAAGTGGAGAAAAACACGCGTCATGCTTCGAAATAATTTTCGAAATACTGGCTTTAACGTGTGCGAACGACGTATTAACAAGTTTCTGTCGCTCTGATCCGGTCTTTCAATGACGGTTTCGTATTCTGAGAAGCACGCACACGCCGAAAATAACGAAACCAATCTAAACACGTTCCTTCGACGTGGCCGGAAGGACTAACGAGTATCGACGGTTTTTCTCTCGCTCTGATCCGCAGACGAACACGGCGAATACTTCAAGCGGCTGAAGACACTCGTTGAGCAGACGTACTACTCAAACGGCAACCACAAGGTCAGGGTGCAAAATTAACACGAGTCCCGAGTCAAATACTCCCTGATTTACTGTCGGACTCCCTGATTTACTGTCGGACTCCCTGATTTGACATATGCAGGAGTCCGTGTGACTCCCTGAAAATTCTGTTATACTAACTAGTAGTAGTTTGTTCCAGAGAACGGCCTCACGGAATTTTAGCAATATTTATTTTTTCGAACCGTATTTTTTCAGCAAATGTCCAAAGAAAATTTGGCGGACGTGCATCGCACGAATCTCCAAAATAAGCACATGCGTTATTGTTGTCAATGTTAATGTTATGCTTTAGTTTTGAACTTCAGACTGCGAACTCCCTCATTTTGCTACAGACTCTCTCTTCTTGAGGGCAGGGACCCCCTTGTTCAAAATTTAATTTCTACCCCTGAAGGTCGTGCTGCTCTGCCACTCGATGGGCAACCCAATGGTTCTCTACTTCCTCAACGGGCAGTCGCAGGCGTGGAAGGACAAGTTCGTGCACTCGATGTTCGCTCTCGCCGGCGTCTGGGGCGGCACGGTGAAACCGATTAGGGTCTACGCATCCGGTGAGTGTGCGGCGGGTACGAGGAAGCGTTGTTTTACGGGTTTGTTACCTGGCAGGGATCGTTACCTGACCGGGGGTCGTTACCTGACCGGGGGTCATTACCTGATAGGGATCGTTACCTGTCTGGGGTCGTTACCTTTCCGGGGTTCGTTACCTTTCCGGGGTTCGTTACCTGACCGGAGATCATTACCTGACGGGGTTCGTTACCTGACGGGGGGTCGTTACCTGACCGGGGATCGTTACCTGACGGGGTTCGTTACCTGACCGGGGTCGTTACCTGACCGGGGATCGTTACCTGACGGGGTTCGTTACCTGACCGGGGGTCGTTACCTGGTTGTTACAGGTGAGAACCTGGGCGTGTTTCTGCTGAACCCGCTCACGCTGAGGAAGCAGCAGCGTAGCACTCCCAGCCTCGCCTTCCTCTTACCGAGCAGTGACTTCTGGGGACCGGACGAGGTGCTGGCGACGACGGCGCAGCGCAACTACACCGTCAAGGACTACAAGGCCTTCTTCGACGACCTGGGTTATCCGAACGGGTAAGCATGTAATTTAAAAATGCAAATTCATGTACTGAAGCTGCCTCTATCAGCGTATCATCGTACTACAAGGCCTTATTCGACGACCTGGGTTATCCAAACGGGTAAGGATCTGATTTAAACACAAATACATGTACTGAAGCTGCCTCTATCGGCTCTATCGTAGTTCTGTTTCTCGAAGGTATCGTTAAAATTCGATTCCAGATCGGTAAGCTCTGTAACGTCAACAGGCGTCTGTTTGATACCTAAAGACCAAGGAGCTAAATATAACAAGGAGAGGAAGCGGATTGGCTGTGTGCTTTTCGCCTCAAGGAATATGGACCATAATCAGCTGAAACAGCTGTGCAGAGCGAACCCAGAGACAATAGAACACTAATCTGTTCTAGGGTCTCTGCCGAACCCAAATTTGGGCCAGATATGGCGGCGCTTCCTCTCCTTGTTATATTTAGCTCCTTGCTAAAGACGTAGTGCCGTTTCGAAAGTATCGATAAAAGGCACCTCAGAATTCGACTCGCGCAAAAAATTTCGTCGGGGTAGCTCCGTGATCGAAGCCGCGGTGGCGAGAAATTCACTCGCCTGCCGGGTCAAAAACCGCGGCGCTGCTTGCAAAAACCTTCTCACTGGCGTACACTCTGGCGTTCACTTGTTTCTCCGTTTGTCCGTAATCGAGGTCGCGGCGAAGAATCCTCTTAGCCGGAAACTGCAGTGCCGCTCCCGAAATCTTCCAGCCAGCGTTTACTCTGGCGCTCACTTGTTTCTCCGTTTGTCCGCGCTGCTGCAGAAAAGCCACTCGCCTGCCGGGTCGAATACCGCAGTGCCGCTCCCGAAATCTTCCAGCCAGCGTTTACTCTGGCGCTCACTTGTTTCTCCGCCTTGCAGCTACGACTCGTGTTTACTCTGTTTTCTGCCGGCGTTCACTCTGGCGCTCACTTGTTTCTCCGCCCCGCAGCTACGACTCGTGGCTCGACACGCGCGACCTGATCGACATCGGCAAGCCGCCGGGCGTCGTCGTGCACTGCCTGCACGGCGCGAAGGTGGACACGGCCGAGCGATTCGCGTGGAAGGCGGGCAAGTTCCCCGACCACCAGCCGACGGCGACGTACGGCGACGGCGACGGCACGGTGAACATGCGAAGCCTGCGCGGCTGCCTGCGCTGGGAGCGCGCGCAGAAGCAGAAAGTGTACGAGCGCGGCTACAAGGGCGTCGACCACATGGGCATCCTCCAGCATCCCCCCATCATCGACTACCTGCAGAAGGTGCTGTTCTCTTGACGCGGCGGCGACGCGAGGCAATACGAAGAATAAGAGAATCTTTTGTAGCTTCTTAGATGCCATACGTATTAGGGGTGGGACGATTCGTCGATGTGTTGACGTATCGCGATACAACAGACTTCGAGGATACGCGCATTGACATGTTTGACGATTCAAGATACGCGTAGCGGTGCCCTACTGACTGAAATCCATATTTTTTAGAAGTGTAGTTTCATCCAAAAACAAAAACGTTTTCGTAATTCCATAGCAGTGAGTTGTTTACTAAGCACTCTACGATAATGATTTGTAAGCGTTTATATGATTGGTGGTGTACCGGTGAAGTATATCGTTAGAGAATGGTGAGACGTATTGTATCGTGTAGGCTGAACGTGGTACCGATCGTATAGTGAGTTACTCGTATCGTCTCACACCTAGTACCTACAAGGATGTGTCCGTTCCAGCTGCATGTGCAGGTCAGTGCTGAAGTTGTTAGGAATATCATTTTAGTTCTTTGCGGGTTCTGAGTCTACCATGGCAAATGATCAGTTAGTTACTTTGCATCATATTAGGCAGATAAGTAGTTGCTAAATGATGCAGAAATCTGTTGAAGAAACCGATATAGTTTACTGGTGCGTATCAGTAGTGGAATTATCGATGACAACAATCAGTGGAAACCACGGGCTGAGAAAAACTGTGATCATTTTCTAAATCGTTTTAAGATCTGTAGGGAAGTTTGGATCTGTATTGAAACTTAAAAGTTGTGTTATTTAAAAAAAAAGTTATTTAAAATTTGTAACTCTGGTCATTCACATAGTGACACTAGATAGCACACCAGTCATTTTTGCACACATCGTTTCAACCTAAGTGTAACCCATGCTGCTTCACACATTTTTGTATATGGTTAAATAGTTTCTCTTCCTTTTAGGTCATCGATCTAATAATAATAGCAGTAGTAATAATAATTAATGTTAATGTTCCTACAGAATGCCATTGTGTCGTGCTGTAATTGTTTGAATTATCTTAAGACAGTTGATCAAATCTAATGTCTCTGTTCTCTGTTCTTGTCTGTGCTAGACAGGAGGGCAGATATAGAGCCTAACCCATAAACCTGAAATCGGAATAATACAAATTGGAATGGGTGAGCTTTTTAACTTGCTCCAATGATTGCGATCTGTTTACGTACAAACGAGCGAGTTTTGCAAGCACATAAGGTCACCGCTT
>NW_014577143.1:256897-274397 GCF_000485595.1 Priapulus caudatus | reverse complement strand
GTATATATATAATATATATTCTTGGAGTTATTGTTTTAATTAGATTCAAACGAAAGCTTTATCCAAGAGTATTTCTTTGAATGGCCAGATGGCATTACCGGGCAACGTTATATCTGAATATAAACGTCTTCTTCTTATTCTCGGTCACTACACTACACTCGACCTAGCCCCTGCAGCACACAGCACCTGGCACGATGATTGAAAGTCACAGATTTTCAACCAACGGAGCCACACATGCATACCTTGGCAACGGACTCCCGAAGACGCCTTCCTGACATGGTTGTAAACTCTCCAGGACTGCCGTCAGAAACAAACTGGCCAATGCGCAACATCTGTATCTCTACTATAGACGGTTGCCACGCGTAGGGGAAGGATATCTGTGCACGAAATTTCATGTAAGCTAATAATAATAATGTATGACTAACAATAGCTATGTTAAACTAAGATGAGTAATGTTTGCACTCGAACCATATGATATGGATTAGCGGAAAGGCAGTATATGGTGCAGTTATTGATATATAAGTAAATCGACCTATTGTATAAATTATATATATATATTTATGCATGAATTTAAAGAAGGTTAGTATACGTGTACGTGTGCGTGTACGTAAGCGCGTACGTGGGTCTATCGTATAGCCTAGATTTTATTAATTTGAGCCCTAATTTTTATCTAGCGTCTCACCTCTCCGGTCGCAAGCAGAACAGGCTTTGGGGCCTGGCATGCTTTTAGCTGCTCACTAGGGGGCGCAATTGCGTCCACGATGCTTGACCAAAACTCGTTTTCTTCCGTCGTACCTGAAACGTGATCTTGCATTCATATCCTATGTACGTGTAGGTGGCGCTGTAATTTGTAATGTGTTACATCTTTGAACTCCACTCGTGCCGAAATAATAACTTTGTCACGATTTTAATCGTCCGCCAATTTGACGAAAACCGGTTAGGTCGATGAACGATATAATATAGATTATGATTTTTTTTCAGAGCAGTTTTTTTTTCAAGAAACCTTGCGTGAAGTTGAAGCTTCCTGGTCCGTCAGTCGTACCAGCCGCAAAACTGTATCCCATAGCCGGAGCGCACGTTCTTGCCTGCATAACGACAGCCAGTATGAGATCTGTCAACGTCTGTACACCACCGCGACCACGTAACCGGACCCACACATAACTATATCGTGACAACTAGCGCGCTACCTTGCGTAAAGTTAAAAGCGCCGGCACCGTCAGTACATCCCGCAGCGAAGCTGTAACCCATAGCCGGAGCGCAAGTTCTAACCTAGCAAACATGTGGTTAACAAACATAGATTACCTTCATGGAAAACAACAACAACAACAACACGATGCACGTTCATACACGAGTTAGGTACGCGCATGAGGTCGGTATCTTAGACCGAATACACGTGTAGCAGGTGTAGCGCTATTCGTCATAGCAAGAGCTCTTCTATTGCATGAACGAGGAAATGTTGAACTAATTATTAATTGTATAAGTACGTATCGTACAGAGGGTATTGGTATTAGTCGTATTGTATGCTTTGTATAAGTATTGTATAGCAATATTGTATAAGTATTGTATAGAAATATTGTAGAAGTCTTGTATAGCAATATTGTAGAAGTATATTGTATAAGTAACGTCCTGCCCGTGGGCGAAATTTTTTTTCCCACTTGAGTTCCGGACCCACCATAGATAGTGTTTTGTAATATATGGTTCGTATATATATGGTTGGATTATAGTTATTGTTAGGGTTCGGGTACGGGTTAGGGTTAGGGTTAGGGTTACGGTTAGGTTTAGGGTTAGTGATAGGTGGTATTCATTTTACATTGTTGCTTCGAGGAAGTCGAGTGAATGGAGTGCGCTGGTTGGCTGTGGTCCGGAACTCAAGTGGGAAAAAAAATTTCGCTGCCCGTGGCGCTAATCATAATTTAGGCAATACCTATTTTAGTTAACTGACTTATTTAGGGGCGTTTCGATTCGCCGCTACTTGACGTATACACACCTTTTTAGCGAGGTTGAGAACGTGGTTAGTTCGACATCTCGAACGATTATTACTAGCAGTGCGATCACACGACAAGAGAGACAGTTTATGGCAGGAATCTCGTTAGGTGAACACCTCGCATGACGAGCCAAACCAACGAGTGCTCCCCTTAATTATAAGCTACGAAGCATAATTTCAGTTGACAAACCACCGACCGCGACTGCTTCCCGTTCTCAATTATAAGCTACGAAGCATAATTTCAGTTGACCAACCACCGACCGCGACTGCTTCCCGTTCTCAATTATAAGCTACGAAGCATAATTTCAAGTTGACACAACCAAACCTCGCCTTGCTCCCCTCCGCCCTGCGCTCGCTTCGCGCCCCGAGCAGGACCCCGGGCGTGGTACAGCCGGGGGGGTCCAAGGAGTCCCGGACCCCCCCTTGCTCGGCCAGCGAAACACGCATCTGAGAGGGCGGCTTTTCACCCTTTAAAAAAAACAAAAAATCGGCCGGCGCGGGAGGCCCCCCAGACCCCCTTCGCCGTGCTCGGCAACTTTGGCGTTTACCGGTTATCCGACCGCGGCACGCCCATGTACCACAATCGTGTACACGCCCCGTGCCCGAGGCAACCATTGCGCAACGAGTTGAAAGACGAACCCCCCCCGCCCCCAGTCACTCAATAAAGCTGGCCATACCGGCTGTATGCCGCGACTCGTCAAATTGTTTCGCGCCGCCATACTGCTCATCACCTACTCGCTTACCGCGGCTTTTACCTGTTTTCTGTATATCTTCTACTCTTTACTCTGTTCTACTCTTTTTGATTCCTGCCCAAATTAACGCAAATATTTACAATGCCCCCCGCCCATTTACTGTCAGCATTCTACATACACAATTAAAGGAACAGTAAAGCCCTCCTAGAGATCTTTCACCTTCGGCATCACAACTGTACTTTACTGTATGACACGAAACCTGTCTATCACCCACACCGTATTTGTTAGCCAGATCACCCCACTAACTTTGTAACATCGTGTGTATAGACTATTAATTAACCGCACTTTATCAGCCCGTTCTCGAGTATTAAGCTAACGAAATTTGAAGCACAGGCGTGAGCATTAATCAAGTGTTGAGAACGCAACCGGACGACCGCCCGACTGCTTCCCGTTCTCAATTATAAGCTACGAAGCATAATTTCTAGTTGACCAAACGCACGGACCGACCCGCGAGTGACTTCCCGTTCTCGTATTAGTAGACTTCTAACGCAAGGCGTGATTTCAGTTAAGTTTGACTCTAACCATTTCTCCGGGAGAGACCTCCACCTCGACGTTGCTCATGTTGACGAATTGATGACGGAAATCGATGGACGCAGGCGTCCAGCTGTCGTCGTCGGCCCTGTGGGTTTAAGTGGGGTAACTGCCTGGTGTTCCATACTCCTCGCCTTCCGATACTGATTGTCGCACCCGATTATTCGAGTACTGTCTCGATCATGTCTACCACCGGGTCCAGAGCGCGACGCAGTTGCTGTCCATCCTGTGGACAGAAAATATTGGATTATGCTGCGCGTAAAGTATTAGAACCAAATTAAATAATTATTGATACAATCAGTTTCACAGGGAGTATATGCTAAATGATGGGAGTAGTGCTAAATGATACACATAAGGATGAGCAATTAGTATGTTATACCTCATATAAATATACTATTTAACTGACGTAACTGAGATATTCATTTAGGGACAAATTTTATTTATACTCAATATTATAACATAAGTGAACACACACGTGTTCTTTGATAAGATTATATTAATCAAATCTATTATCAGGTTCATTGTGTGCACCTCTTGTGCAAATATATTAAATAAAGTGAAACACTGATATGCTAAGTAAGTCGCGATCTAGTTGATAGACGCTATTGAGATACATAGTTTGAGCAGCAGACTTATCAGGCTAATAGTTACTAAGCGCCTAAAGCTGCAATATTCGTAGCATTAGTGGCCCGATGACGAAGGTGTTTGAGCTCAGCCAAACTTGTCGTACCCTAAGCAGTATAAATTGTTCGTGACGGCAGAAAAACAATTTGTTGCAATAAATTTTGCCAAAACTTTAGCACCACACAATAGTCGCCTCCTGCCAATTGTCGTGCGCACACTTTTGGTGGCGCACTAGCTCTTGTGCGTTGCAATCAAATCTGGTCAGTCGTTAGTGTTCTTCGAAAACATTAAAGATAAAAAATTTTCTTAAGTTTGGTCATCTCAACCTACGCCAGGGAGAAAAATTTTTTGTGCACTGTAGGCGATATTTATAACTAATTAGGCAAAACTATGAAAATAACATCCTAAACCTCTCGTTCAGAGAGGTCACGGTAAAGCCTTCCGTGCTCCTCAAATATTTGTTCGTGACACAGTCTCACTCTGAGACCATGATTCTCATAATTTTTATATATTTAAGTTTTAAATAGGCGATTAAAGGGATAGAGTTTATAGGAGTTCAGGGTTATTAACAAAGAGTGAGTTGCAGCATGATGATAAAGTATGATCAGTTGATAGATGATGATTGGACATCCGCATGAGATAAAGATTTAAATAATGAATAAGACATAGATCGAAGATTTGTAAAGCGCACCAGTGATGGTTGGGAGACTCGAGGTTGCGTATGAGACCATCGGCGTCCATACATAGACATAGCATCACATACAATAATCACAATACATGGCTACATGTATATCCACGTAACGACACGCACGCACGCAAGCAGACTCACGCAACGGCAACCAGCGCACGCCACGCACCACGCACGGCACGCACACACACACATCGTTTCACCGGTCATAGCCGCGCGTGCATATTTGCTACTTAATTAGACTAATCGCGCTTCAATAGACTCAAAATTCACAGAGATTAAGGCTAAGACATGTGTCTATAATAGCTAGAATTTATAGAAATGTAACGCAAATCGTTCGCTCCATATGATAGTTAGTACACGTTCCTACCGGTCATAGCATAGCGTATGCGGCGGGAGTGGGCGGGGTTTATTTTTATCCTCCAATCACAGGTCGGAGCAATTCCTCTGTTTAGACGCATGTATCACACCCCACCACACACACCCATACCACACACACCCACGTACCACGTGCGCGCGCACACACACACACACACACACACACACACACTCATGGCTTTGAACAGGATCGTATAATGTGCTTCGATGGCTGGCGACAATTTGTGGTGTCAGCTCCCTCACAAATTGTCGTCGGCGCCGACGACAATTTGTGAGGGAGGCGACAATTTGTGGTGTGAGGCTTTGCAAAATTTTGCACAAATTGTCGCCGACGACAATTTGTGCAGGGATGACAATTTGTGGTGCAACAAGAGGGTTAATCACGTGATAACCAGGACCAACGTGTGATGTATGAAGAAAATAAACGACGGATGAATAAAAAAGCTCTAATTTAACTAAGTGTCGCAAAGTTATACGCCACTAAGCGTGAAATAGACGATTGAACGTATTGACGGCGAGGACTGTATTTTTAATTGTTTTTCAAGTTTTAACATACAACCACTTAAATATAGAAAGCGTAAAGTTAATTGCGGCGTACCGCCAGAGATACAGTCGATTCTGTATAGCTCTGCTGGCACGCAATTAACCATGCTTGTTTGCGTTTCTACTTTACGTAAACGCGGGAATTTTTTGCGGAAGTAAGCACGCATGAATGAATAGCGTTTTCTTTCCGCACGCCCTCTACCTTTCCGTTGCAGGTGCTAGTCAGCAGGTCGCATAGTTCGCCGGTATCAAGGCAGCGCGGGCCAGCCGTGTTCGGTGATACGTCGCCAAGGTTACTCGACGCAAACGCCGCAGTGAACTTTCCCTGTGAGCATGCAATGACCATGATTGATAGCTGAGCGTGGCTCGTGGCTACGGTTGTTGTTAGGTTGTTGTTGTTGTTGTTGTTGTTGTTGTTGTTGCTGTTGTTGTTGTTGCTGTTGCTGTTGTTGTTGTTGTTGTTGTTGTTGTTGTTGTTGTTGTTGTTGTTGTTGTTGTTGTTGTTGTTGTTGTTGTTGTTGTTGTTGCTGTTGTTGTTGTTGTTATTGTTGTTGTTGTTGTTTTTCTCTTTCTTCGTTTTTCTTCTTCCTTCTTCCATTCGAAGGCATTATAGTGTCTGACATTATGCTCTCTGTTTATATAAAGGTACTTACTTTCCCTGGCATTTTACCAGGATTCATTTTTTGTTCAAAGAGGTAGGAAGCGTAACCCTTGTTGTCGCCACTGATCAGGTGATTCGAATTGTTCATGCTGGTTGGATGAACTGCAAACCATCTGAAAAACGTGCGTTTTTCCAGTGTAAACGAGGATATACAAACGTCCTTTGACATTTTTCCTGATTTGACTATTATTGATTAGCCGTTTGATTAGCCGTCTTATCATGATATTATATTATGATTATCAAGTCCTAGCGTTGTGTCACAAATATACTGTATACGTAATTGTTTCAGACATGGTTCTCCGTTTTCTAAAATTTTTAGTATCATTCGACCTGTTTGGTGGTATACATATTTGTTGATATACAATAATTATACACACGTAATTATTCCAATTGGGTCGTCAGCGCCATCCACCATCTTAAGTATCCACATGGTCTTGTCCACATCATAATTATATCTGAAATCGATAAATCGCCATGAAAATTCCTAGATCGAATATATAAGATGAGATATCAAGAGCGTCAAATTTATCACACACATTATATATATATCTTTATATACACGTGTAGGGGGCCTATATATAGTTATTATAAACTATAAGCTGTGAATCTCACCTGGCGCGTTCTGACTTTGGATTCAGTACGTAAGAGGTGGGGCTTCGGTTGATGTTACTTAGGAGCAGTTCGCCTTCGTTATAGTATATGCTTCCCGGACGCAAATCGTGATGCGCCAAGCGAATACTCTTTAAGAACACAACACACGATACTCGTCACGTGAACACCATATATAGTATACCAATTGATGTATAGTTTTGCTAATCTCCAAAAATTTTGAACGAAAAAACATAGTGAACCTGACTAATAGGTCCCACGAAGCGTGATGCGCTAATTACACGGAGGTTTCTTCACAATGCACTCTCGTATATGCTAGATTCTTTCCCGTGCTAACTCCAGGCGACCTTACGTTGACATTTACTTTATGTTTACATTGACATTACGTTGGCATCGACATTACGTTGACACTGATGTCACGTTGAATTTGATCTCACGTTGACATTCCATTGACATTGCGTTGACATTACCCTTACCTTGCCGCTGATCTTACCAGGAATGAATAATAGAGAAAAATAGAATAATTGGAGGGAATAATAGAATCTCTATTATTCACTCCTAATCTTACGTTAACACTGACCTTGTGTTGACATTGACCTTATACGTTGACATTGATCTTGTCTCGGCGTTGGACCTACCTCGACTATTCCGTCGACGATAATGTCGAAGCTGTCCCGGATGAATCCGATGGTAGAGATGCCGTACATCGCATACTGCAGGTATCCACCTGGTCCCGAGTGCGTGTGGGTCCCACTGATCACGACGTTATCTTTCGTGTACATATCTGCTCCGAACAACGTCTTTAATTTGCTGAAAACCTTAATTGAAATATACGTGAGAAATATAATAGCAATGAGAAAACGAACATCTTGATTGGCGGCGTGCTGGTACTGCCGTACGTAGCGCAATCTGCGGTTTAAGTGGCTAGCTATAATCGATAATGACATGAGAATGTAGACCTAAAGCTTAATTAGAGTGGTGAATTTGGCACCCGAAGTAATCATTGCGATAATGAGAAATGACGTTAAAATTTGTTAGTCAATCAGTTATATTTTTTACTAGTTTAATAGATAGTCACGTGGGCTAACAAATTGTCAGTATGCCATATATATATATAGCTTACCTTTATATAACAAGGGGACGATAGCAGTCGAAATGTCTATGCTTACGTTTCACATATCGTAACATATAGGTATGTTTCGCATATAAGATGTTTGATTACCTTCATAGTGACAAGCTGGGAAGCCATTCCCATGTCGCAGCTCACGAATACCGTGCGTCTATTTATATTCCTCATTTCGGCTACCACATAAGCTCTTGCAAACAGCCTTAAGTGAATTCCTCCAGTCAGTTGACCCGGCTTGGCATATCCCATCTGCATAGGAGAAAAAAAGTGGGGGTAAAACACCAATCAGTTCGCTGGCGAATGTTATGTCATCTATGTTTTATGCTAGGACGCACGTAATCTTGTGACGTTATGTTACAATATCGCGTCATTGTGTCATTATGCTGTATAATTGCATGTTATCTTATAATGTTAGGACGTACACTATATAAGTATATACACTGTGAAGAGTTTGCGCCAGTGCCACCGTTGCACTTTCCATTTGAGTAACAAACTCCATTCGTTACACCCATCGTTTGTCTAGAGACTTTATCGGTGATTAAACAAAAAAGCGCAGTCCCTTTGCAAACAGTATATCGTTCGTTCGACACACGGTACGGAGGACCTCGTGGCGCTACGGGGAGGGGGGATCATACAGCTATGAGGTAGCACAATGGAAGTGGTTGCTAGGGCGACGAGATCGAATGCATCGAATGCATCATGCATGGAAGAGAGCTACGCGGCGATATGTTGTCTGTACACACAGCCCGATCGCGACCAGGAAACGAATTCGCTCTTTATTTCGCTCATTCTCGCTTCTTAGTTTTCCTCTCGCGCTGCGTTCCGCTGGCTATCTCATAACTAATCAAACCATCTGCAGTTAAATACCTATAGATTAGACTAAGCAAAATATGATTATAGAAATGGGCTCCGTGGTGTATGATTGTAAGATCACACTGGACACACGCAAGAATGAATGTAACCGACATAAAATCGATCAAAGCTAGGTAAATATTTAACTCTTAAAAACATGGAACTAATTTTCAATCAGTATGACTACCCCGAAGTAGAAGCTAATCCCGCATTTATGCAATCGCAACGTAAGAGTTCTCGATAGCGCCTTATCCACTTTTAACTCATTGAGCTGCATTAATATACAGAGCTCGTACAACGCTCACCATAGACATCACATAATACGTACGACGTGGTATCAAGAGCTAATAATAGATTGTATTATTGTACATTGTATATTGTATATTGTATATTGTATATTGTATATTGTATATTGTATATTGTATATTGTATATTGTATATTGTATATTGTACATTGTATATTGTATAATATATAACATATAATAAACATAATATATATATCATATAATGCATGTATGATTAGCTCTTGGTGGCATCTACATGGCGCTCACAATTCGGCGAACCTCGGCGTCATCGATCTTACCATCGGTATCCCTCCGGCGGGTCCTGTGATGTCATAGATCCCCGTGCCGATGTAGTAATTAGGATCTTCTGCCGCACTCAGGCCGGCGACTGCCGCTAGTAACAGCAACACGAACGCGACCATGTTGCTCCTCGCTAGTGTGCGTAATGTTTGTGAGAGATCTTACACAGTGATGAGACACGATGACGGCGCTATCTCGTACGTAAGCTCATAGTTCGTGATGGAGCGCGCGCTATATATATAAAGATATAAATGTCAGCTGTCGATTATTCGTCCGGGCTAGCGCACTTTACCATGAGATCGTATGTTATACTGACCCGAGTGGACGCCGTGTACAGAAGTCTCTTGCTTATTTACTTATTAGATACGCACGACCGATATGGTATACGTGATCGATGATATGATGCACTCAAGCCACGAATAGTTTTTAGGCGTAAATACTGTCGGCTAATATTAGCATCAACTGCTATATACGGTCAATAATGAAATCAGCCTAGATGTCATAGCGTGAAAAAACAAACACTAGAACTCCATATTGATGCAGAGACAACATTACAATACTACAAAAAAATTCAAAAAAATTATATCGTGTAACAGAGAATAATATTACCATACTTTGTCTCAGTTGGCACATTAAAGATACACCGTTTCACCTCATTATTGTCTCATATACCTCATTATAGTCCAGATAATTCTGGTAACTAACAATACACGTTAAACAATACAGTGTGTATTGTTGAACACCTTCTAACAATACACTGTGTATTGTAGTAGGTACCTAACCACTGTGTATTTAAATTCAATTTCATTTTCAATAAATTCAATAAAATAATTTCAATAAATTTATTTAAATAAATGTCAATTTCAAGTTTACAAATCAAAAAGTAAACTAATTAAAAAAAGAAGAAAAAAAAGTGTATTTTTAGAAGGTGTTCAACAATAAACAGTGTATTGTTGAAAGCTCATAGGTACCTACTACAATACACAGAGTATTGTTAGAAGATGTTCAACAATACACAGTATATTGTTGAAAGCTCGCTAACAATACACAGTGTATTGTCAAATGCCTAAACATACAACAGACTGTGTATTGTTAGTTACTAAAATTATCTGCATAGTCTGTATATAGTCGGTCAGCTCGCGCTTTAATTTATCCTTAACTGCGGATATTGCTCTATTGCGCTCCATAATATATGCTGGTTAGAGGTATATATCTAGGTCTTCATGTACCGCATATGCAGATGTAATAGTTTGACAACTGCGTGCGACATTCCTTCTTTGCAGTGATGGCATTTCCGCGTGAGTGCCCTGTTTCGAACGCCCACTTGTAAAATCGATTTTCAAAACTTCTGGTTCTACTCCCTCTCTCTCTAAGTCCAAATTACAAGTATCTCTCGATGATGAAAACCTCAATCACTTACAGCAATATCCGCTCTCTGCGCTCAAAAGCACATTCCCTCGCAAGGCTGTCACTCCTCACAAGGTGGCTGGTTCCATTCTTCATCACTTCGCTCATGAGCTCGGGCCTGCTTTGCACAACCTATCTTCTCAAGCGTGTGACCTTCGTTCTCTTTTATTTGACTGGAAACAGGGTTTCATTACCACCCTAGTGTGCAAAGGTGGTGGCTTTTCCCTTCCTTCTCTCCCCTAACTATCAGACAATACTTCGTCTTCTATCAGACATATTTTTTCTGTAAGGCTTTCGTGCATATGATCTATTCCTCTTTAATGCATCACTTTGACTTACACGACATTCTATCCCATCATCAGCATAGCTTCTGACACGGTTCCTATACCTGTTACTCAGGGGGACAGTGGGCCTCAACTTGGGAAATTGACCTTAATCCTGAAAAATGTAAGATTCTACGCATTACACGGTCTAGATCACTCTTCACTTTTATCTGTTCTTTTTATCTTAAGTACCTATAGCTTACTGCGATGTACAAACCTTCGCTAAAATGCCCATATAGATTACATTTGTCAAAAAAGGCCACTTGCTTATTTGGCATACTACGTAGTACGTACGCCTCATGTGCTGGTACTAAAACCAGAGCACTGGTTGCTAAAACCACGTCCTTCCTATTCTAGAATATGCCTCACCCGAATGGATTCAGCATACCCTACAAAACTGCACGAGATTGAAATCTATTGAGCACAGAGCCGCAAGAATAGTCACAAAATAGTGCCAGTTATAAAAAATATTCTCACGGAACTCGATGGTCCACCTCTTCCTGTGTGTTTCTCTATACCAACCACCCAAGCTTCCACAATATTAATTACCACTGCCACGGCAAAATTGGTATCCAATCTTGCTTGATGAAATCTTCTTGGAATACTCGTTTATCTCCTGACCATTGTTACCACTATATGTCTCATGCTAAAAATACCCATTCAAATATAGTTTCTTTGTTTCGGTAATTCTTTACTGGATTCTCTCTCTTTCTCTCTCTCTCTCTCTCTCTCTCTCTCTCTCTCTCTCTCTCTCTCTCTCTCTCTCTCTCTCGCTCTTTCTCTCTCTCTCTCTGTCTCTCTCTCGCTCTTTCTCTCTCTCTCTCGCTCTCTCGCGCTCTCTCTCTCTCTCTCATCGCATGTGCGCAGTCTCAATCTACCGATCTGATTGACGTCGATTTACGTCCTCATTACAGACAAATTAAAGTCCAATTGAGAAGTTGCCACTACGAGATGAGATTACGAGATTACGAACACAATGTCATTCCGTTATGCGTGATCTCTAGGCAGCTCTTTTTCCTTTTTCTTTTCTTTTCATTAAGTTTAGGGTTGAACATTTCGCGTTTGAGGCGATATATATGTGCGTTGCTATTGTCCGACAACAACGTGCGCTGTGTCTTTTTCTTCCTCAAAGTTTTTTTTGGAATCCGGGTAGTCGTCACGAAACAGTTTCAATAGAGGCCCTAGCTAGCTGTGTCTGTTTTTACAGCCTGTTCTGCTAGTATGACAAATACGACATACGCATATACGCTCTCCTATGACACTATTTGTCATAGGAAGAATCTTCCTATGACAAATACGACATACGCATATACGCTCTCCTATGACACTATTTGTCATAGGAAGCTTCTTCCTGTGACAAATATTGTTGTATGTGTTGTGCGCATCATAGGAGTTTAGGAGCGCTATTATGAACGCAAGCAGTGAATTTCACCTGTAAAGCGGAACGAAATTGACTCGCCAATATTTTTCATAGGAAGAATCTTCCTATAACAAATAGTGTCATAGGAGAGCGTATATGCGTATGTCGTATTTGTCATAAATGCAAGCAGAACATGTTGGTCTTTAATCGCGTGAGTACTATCGCGGAAGGAACTCGCGTACAGTTATTTCTTTATTGTGCCTCTAGATGTGCACGTATATTTCACGCTCTATTTTACCGAATAATAATAAAAGAATTAAGTGCCTAGTGGTGCCAACTCGAGCAGCAAGAGACACGCACAGAATATCGGTGTCAAGAACGCACTGCTACATACCCTGCTCACGCGCGTGTTCTCTCGTCAGGTTTACCACGGATCAATAGACGGAATGTATAGGTACGACAAAACCAGTTCCCCCTCCCTCTCTACCCACCCAGGCGGTCAGTGTAGGTCGTTGTTCGGGGCAGAGTGACGGTCGCTGCGGTTGTTGTTCTTCGGAGTCGTAGGAGCGTATCGAGCAGTCACACCTTGCTCGTAGTCAACGTGGCAGGTTGGGCACATACACACAGCGGCTTGGACATACGCACATCGGATTTCTATCGCAATGTACGTGAGCTGCATCATATGGCTCTCCGTACAGCCGCGCAGCGCACAGAAACGCCAAATTGGAAGGCACGAAGAGAAAGCGAAATCGCGAGAAAGATGAAAAACTAGAAGCGAAGGACAAAAAGACGGTTCATATAGGAAATAAAGACACAGAGCGAGAGGAGCGACGAAACAGACAGACAGAGAGGAATTAAAAGCGACTCAGAACGGGAGAGCGGGAGAACGAGAAATAAAGATAGAAAGAAAGAGCGAGGGAGAGATAGAGAGCGACGGAGAGAGCGAGGGAGAGAGCGGGAGAGAGAGCGCCCGCGCTCGAGCGCTGGCGAGCGAAACTTCGTGTAGTGGCCGTGGGGCAGTTTACACAGCTACCGTGTTAGTCAGGATACCCGCTACAGTTCCACGAACAGAGATGAAGAATCAAATGAAGTATAGCGCCGGCATCATCGCCTGCCTCATGATACTA
The DNA here is from genome assembly GCF_000485595.1 of Priapulus caudatus. Taxonomy (NCBI): domain Eukaryota; kingdom Metazoa; phylum Priapulida; class Priapulimorpha; order Priapulimorphida; family Priapulidae; genus Priapulus; species Priapulus caudatus. Next base: position 260,848 of record NW_014577143.1, on the reverse strand, counting down.
ACCGTTCTACTTGTAACGAATAACTACAAATACCTCGTCGATAATGCTACTCGGCGACCGATCGTTGCCATGGACCGGGAGGTACGACCATTTTTTATTTTTCATCCGATGTAAAATAACTGACCTGTGTATCTGATCGTATTATTCTGTGCTAGACGAGAGGCCCTAAGCGACCACTAACGTCGTGCAGCGAACGGGTAGCAGTCTAGGTTAGCGCGCTACAGTTTCGCAATTCGAATGCGTTCACACGACAAACAATACGCGGCCAGCGTGGTGCCGAATATACGCGGCTTAGTTGGCGCGGAATATGATTCCGCGCTAAGCAAGCCGGAGCAATAGCAGCTAAGCAAGCCGCGTATATTTTAGCGTGTGAACGCTCAATTACGGAACTGAAATCCTCGTGTGAACGTTCACACGAGGAGAAAAGTTGCGTTCACACGCTAAAATATACGCGGCTTGCTAAGCCACGGCTTGCTTAGCCGCGAATGCTCCGGCTGGCTAAGCGCGGAATCATATTCCGCGCCAACTAAGCCGCGTATATTCGGCACCACGCTGGCCGCGTATTGCTCACCTAGACTGGTACCCGTTCGCTGCACGTCGTTAGTGTAGCGTGTGGAACTGTCGACCGGGTACCAGTCTATATTATTCCTGGCTAGCTAAGCCTCGAATCTCGTGTAACTCGTGTGAACGCGTTTTAGCCGAACTTAGCACCAACTAAGTACGGTACCAGCTAGGCCGTGTATACGTGTGAACGCAGCTTAAGTACGGTACCAGCTAGGCCGTGTATACGTGTGAACGCAGCTAATGAATGTCCGCTATAAAAATATAGCATTTAACAATGGAAAGATCGCGGAACATATTTCTTTGGTCTGAATGATAAACGAAGCGTAGCATTCCTCAGTCATATTTCCGCCAGTATATAATTGTAATGAAGATATTACTATGAATAATAGCTACTAGCTATTACCCGTCCTCCAAACGGGTTTGAGTAGGGTCTGATTTGAGGATGGCGGTTTAACCATTTATCTCTCACTTTTAGTTGAGGATGCCCGTATTTACAGTAAACGAAAAATACTGATATTTAGACTCGAGTCATATATCAATATTTGTTTAAAAAAAATTGCATCTAAATATATCTAAAATCTGACATTTTACCTTAAAATGACATACAATTTTTCAAAAAAAAAGGGAAATGGGGTGATTTCATAGTACTATTTCATTTATTCAGATATTATTTTTGAAAATATCATTGTGGTTAGAAGCATCATTAATAAGTCAAATTCTTAAAAAAAAAAGCAAAATGCATTGAGTAGGTTTGAAGATATATTTTCTTGAAAGTTAGTGGACGGCGGCGGGCAGGGTTACACATACACACTACGGGGGGTTTTACACCTCCCGTTGTCAAATATTTGCACACACGCGCGCACACACACACATCACACAAACGCGCTCACGCACGCATACACCGCATTCACACACATACGGGCATGCGCACGCACAATCACACGCCCACCCACGTACACACATACCAATTTACACACACACGGGTGTGCACACACATACAGGCACACGCATACCTACCTACATACGTATGTATGTATGTATGTATGTATGTATGTATGTATGTATGTATGTATGTATATGTATGTGTGTATGTGTGTATGTATGTATGTGTGTATGTGTGTATGTATGCGTGTATGTGTGTATGTGTGTATGTGTGTGTATGTGTGTGTATATGTGTGTATGTGTGTATGTGTGTATGTGTGTATGTATGTGTGTATGTGTGTATATGTATATGTGTATGTGTGTATGTGTGTATGTGTGTATGTGTGTATGTGTGTATGTATGTATGTACACATACACACATACACACGCACACATACACACGTACACATGCACACATACACACATGCATACATGCACACATACATACATGCATACATGCACACATACACAATGCATATATGCACACATGCACACATGTATACACACATACACACATACATGGACACATACACACATACACAAATACACACATACACACATTGTGTGTATGTGTATGTGTGTATGTGTCCATGTATGTGTGTATGTGTATGTATGCGTACATATGTGTGTGTGCGTGTGCGTATATATGTGTGTATGTGCGCATGTATGTATGTGTGTGTGTGTATGTTGTATGTGTGTATGTGTGTATGTGTGTGTGTGTGTGTGTGTGTGTGCGCGCGCGTGCGTGTGCATGATTGTGTCTGCGTGTGCGTGAGTGTATATGTGCGTATGTATGTGCGCGTATGCGCGCGCGGGGGTTTAGTAATAACTGTCATTAAATAATGGTACTGCGTGTGTACGTGCATGTATACGTGGATGCGATCGTAAAATTCCACTGTAGCAATATTATGATTGAATCTGCCTCAATATAAAAAAGTACAAGCTTACCTCATGATATTGTGGTTAGCGCAGTTGTTACAAATAGTGTCCAAGTCTTAAAGCACAGAAACATTGAGTGTTTGTGTGTTAAATACGCACGATGTGGTTTAGCTAGGTTACCGTCGTGTGAACATCTACCGCATGCAACTGTCCTTATTTTTTAGATGGGGCTGGTTAGTGGTGAATCAAGAAATGTGAAAAATGGCCATAAGGTAACATAAGAGGACTAGAAAGCAAACGGCATGCAAAAGAAATAACGAAACATTGTGTTAAATACTCCAGGTTTAACCCAATCACATTCATATAATCTATTTGTTCAAGAACGTAATGCATCATTCCTGTGTCCTATTGCTAATTCTTTCTAGAACGTGTACAGCAGGTCTTATAGTTAGAGCAAATCAGTGATAAATTCGCCGAAGTACATCACATTCTCGCAGTCGACATTTTCTGCAACAGCTGAATGGAAATTTGTGAACAATTTTCTATTAAACAATATTTGTATCAGCATGTACACACATTGTTATAACATTTGTTCCGAACATTGACGGGAGAGAGAGAGCGCGAGATAGAGAGAGAGAAATTATAGAATACATCACCGAGACGATTAACAACACGATTTACAACAACGACGAGACATCCGTTACTGTACCTGGGTTCGACACCAGGTCCTCCCACGCCATCTTCAGCAGCCGTGCCGTTAAGCAGATGCAAGTCCCAGGCCACCGTGCGCAGGAATCGCTCGTTCTCGCGTTGCCACGCCGACGACAGCAGGTTCTCGAAGTCCTGCGATCGCACCTCGACCTGGGAGGAGTCGGCCGACACATACAGCGTGTACACATGCTGGGAGGAAATACGCGTCGTGCTATGATCGCAAATACAATCAACTAACGAGTCAAACTCAACTAGAGAAAAAAAAGACTTAAAGAATTAAACTCGCGTTAATTTACGCGAGCACGTTGCACGAGCAAGGCAATCTCATGTATACATTATGCGTTTACTCATTACATATGAGAAGTATTTAACAAGGGTATAGTGGTGATGATGTCCCCACAGGCTACTACGGATTTACTACTTATATCTATACATACTTCATATATATTCATGCAGACTTCTGCGTCTTCTGTAGGTAATCTCTAGTGGTGATGATGTCCTGTTCTCCACAGGCTACCTATATCTCACCTCACCAAACCTGTACAAAAATATCTCGAGTAAAGATAATGTTTTTGATTCACGCTTAAGCTGTGTACAAACTAGCTCTAGCAAGTAGTCCCGTAGCGGGCATGAAGGAGCGAGCTACAAAGGAAGACTTTACATCTCATGACAACTGCATCTCACGAACTTACTCTCTGTCTCTATCTCTCGCTCTCTGTCTCTCTCTCTGTCTCTCTATGTCGCTATCTCTTGCTCTCTGTCTCTCTCTGTCTCTCTCTCTCCCTCTCTGTCTCTATCTCTTGCTCTCTGTCTCTCTCTCTTTCTCTGTGTCTCTCTCTCTCTCTCTCTCTCTTTCTCTATCTCTCGCTCTCTGTC
>NW_014577143.1:227653-256887 GCF_000485595.1 Priapulus caudatus | reverse complement strand
ACACACACACACACACACACACACACACACACACACACACACACACACACACTCTTTCTACTATTATATTATAGATGGATATATTATCTTTTCTAAGCATATAATTCATGCGGAATTTATTACGGTGGGCTAAGAAAAATTCCCTCTCCTAAACATAATTCCCGTTCCACTTTCCGCTTTTCCCGTTCCTATTTTCAAATGTACATTTCCGTCTTCATATCAGACTGAACCACCACGCCAAGCGAATTACCTAGCAGGCAGAACCACAGCGCAGCAATGGTCCATGCTAAAGGCGGAAGCGATGCGCAGCCTAAAACTACCGTCGCTGCCGAGAGATGGCGACACTAGCGAACCGGGAGCCACCGTGACCGTCCCCGAAGAACTCCTGCGTCAGATCGCCAACAAAACGGACGAGGATCTAGGCGACCTCGACGCGACCAGCGAGCGCTCCTACGCATATTACCGCAAACTCGCGATCCGGCGTCCGATGCCGCCAACCGCACACGATACGTTACGATACGGGGTCGACCGATACGCTAGCATCGTGCGCGTTACTCCCCGGGTGTCCGCCTCCGCCGTCGCCGACGGTAGCGGCACGCGAGCGAGATCGAGATACAACGGCGGCGTGCCCAACTACCTCAACTACGCCGTGCAGGTACGCGACGACAATCGCTCCCTCCGTCCGTCGGCGAGTAAACGCGACGGACAAAAGAGAGTCGCGTTCTTCTTCAACGAGACGCAGCGACGCGACGTCGTCAATGCGTCGGCGGCGAGCAGATTCAGTCTCCAGCGACTGAACGTCGGCTCGTCGGGGTCAAACAAAGGTCGCGTGCTGATGAACGCCGACGTGACTGCCGCTGCGCATGCGCAGCATGTCGATGCTGACCGACGGAAGTCGGCGGACGCGCTGCGGATGGCTGACCCGGATGTTCATTCGGAGCGATGGGTCGTCGTGACGTCGATTAATCGTCCCACGAAGGATATTAGCAGACTGGCGTCGATGCCCGATTGGAAGGTGGTCATTGTCGGAGACAAGAAAACGCCGGCAAACTGGAGGTATGTTGTATATACTGTGTGCGCGTATGTAAGGCATGTATAGCAAATATATACTTGATATTCTAATATACTAATATATACTTAAGATGTGCTTGATACACACACACACACGCACGAACGCATGCACACACACACGCAGGCACGCACACACGCACGCACGCATGCACACACACACACACACACACACGCAAACACACACACACCATTCATTCACTACACTACACAACACACACACACACACATCAAAAAGCACACACACACAACACACACACACACCACTCACACACGACTAATATATATTACTATCATAATGTTATCTCTGAGGTATTGTCCTTATGACATTTATATTCAAAATGAGATTGAATAATGTCCGTATTATGAAATACTGACATTTAACGTAATTATAATTTGAATCAAACCTTCTGCTTGTAGTCACCCGAACTGCATCTATTTGAGCCCAGAGCGACAAAAATCGTTAGGTTATGGAATATTAGAGAGGCTCCCGTGGAAACAGTTATTCCCGAAAGAAGGCGGATATCTCTATGCAATACAGGTGAGCACGGTGAATTGGCGCATATTAACGCTGAAGGGGTCGTTGTCGTATAGGGTACCTAGGTCGCCTACGCCTACTCCCTATAACCCTAAACCTAACCCTAACCCTAACCTTAACCTCCCCAACGCCTAAACCATATCGATATAGTTTACCTCGCGCGTACATATACTGTAGTACCGCTATAATACGAAACGACTCTTCGTGCCATACTATAACAAGTGCTCAAAATCTACTCGGTCAGCGACGTTACCAATTACGTTGGAGTTGCTCGGGAGGTAAAGATAATCTGGCGAGGTATCTCCAGCCAAACTCTGTCTCTATCGTATATTCAGCAGGAAGTAGTAAGAATAGGAAGACGAGGGAGAGAGAGAGCGAGAGAGAGAGAGAGAGAGAGATAAGAAGATGAGAGAGAGAGAGAGACAGAGCGAGAGACAGAGGGACCAGAGCGAGAAATGAAACTAACACCATACACACACACACACACACACACACACACACACACACACACACACACACACACACACACACACACACACACACACACACACACACACAGAGAGAGATTGAGAGAGAGAGAGAGAGAGAGAAAATAATATTTTTTGTCAATATAAGCACATCGTCATAAGTCCGAGATAGCGTTTCTTTGCGTTTTGTCTAACATGTATTAATACAAAAATGCTCTTATGTGCAAACAAACGTAAGAACGAAATTTAAAATACTGCTTATTCATTACTTGCAGCATGGTGCCAAATTTATATTCGACACCGACGACGACAACCACCCGACGGACAACCTGGCGAGCTTCGTATACGAACCACGTATGACGGGACTAGTCGCCGGACAGGATAAAGGTGGTAGCGCGTCTAGCTTCACTAATCCGTACGCACACTTCGGACAGCCGACGATCTGGCCGCGAGGGTATCCGTTAAATAAAATCGGATTGAGCCGAACGCCGAAATACGTCGTCTGCGAGTTTAAGACGCCCGCCATCCAGCAGGGAATCGTCAACGGAGACCCGGATGTAGACGCCATGTTTAGATTGACGCGGAAGAACGTCGGCGAACGTTTGAACTTAACGTTCGACGGAACAGCGCCGCCCGTTGTTCTCTCTCCCGGCACGTTCTCGCCGTTCAATTCGCAGAACACGTTGTTCCACCGCGCGGCGTTCTGGGGCCTTCTGCTTCCCGTCACGACCACATCGCGAGTGTGCGACATCTGGCGGGGATACTCGACGCAGAGACTTCTGTGGGAAACCGGCGGCCATCTTGCTTTCTTCGGACCGACGAGCTTCCAGCACCGGAACTCGCATTCGTACATGACCGACGCCGCCGACGAAAATGATCTCTACCACAGAAGCAATCAACTTGTCGATCTTCTGCGACACTACCGCTGCACGGCCGACGATCTGTACGCCTGCATGATCGAGCTTACAGACGAGATGGTGCGACACGATCTACTGCAGATAGAAGACGCTCTGCTAGCGAGAGCTTGGATAGACGATCTCAGACGTGTCGGCTACACGCCACCTGCCACGCTGCGCAAAGCCGCCGCCGCAGCAGCCGCCGCCGACGACAACGACGACGAGAAGGAGGCGGTGTTGGCTACGCTGCGCAGAGGAGGAAACGACGACGAGGAGGCGGTGTTCGCACGCACCTGCTCGCACGAGGAGATCAACGGAGCCGAGCTGCAGTTCGAACCGATCCCGCAGCCGACGTCGCTCGTGCACGCGCCGACGCCGACGAGAGTTCTTCAGAACGAGGCCGCGATCGCAGCGCTACAGCGCGACATCTGCCCGACATTCGTACGACGGCCGTTGTCTGCTGCGTCGTCGGCTGCGGTGTCGTCGGCGGCTACGGCGTCGGCGACGGATTTACTCTTCGACGACATCTTACTCGTCGTGCTCTTCAATGACAATCACGCCGACGTCATACCGCTTCTCGAGGTCATGTACCGGCCAAACTTCCCGAACATTCTCTATTGTGGTGAGTTCCTACCGGACACACACAACCGCACGGTCTTCGGCGACGTAAAATACTCGTTCTACGCAATCCCGAACATCGGACCACACGGCCATTACGGCTACGAATGCATGATGGGCGCCGTGCGCATGCGCTACAACGTCTCCGGATACCTGCTCATCAACGACGACGTGCGAATGAACATTCGGCAGTGGGCCAACTTCAATAGGTCGGCGATGATCTTCGAGGATGCGTCGCGACAGGTCGCCGACGTGCGGCTGGGGAAGTTGTGTCGCTGGCATGCGAACGACGACACGTGCGACATATCGCACAAGCATAAGTGGCTGCGAATCTATCGTAAGCAGTTAACCCGAACGCTCGATCGCTTGAAATCGGCGCCGTCGACAAGCGTGCTTAACCGCTGCTACCGCAACCTCGTCGCGCTGAACAAAGGAGAGTACCGAGTCAACTACAAAGTATCCGACGTCTACTACATCCCGCGGCGGCTCGCCGACGACTTTGCCGCGCTGGCGACCGTGTTTAGAGACGAGGTGGTGTTCGTAGGTCTCGCCGTACCGACGATCATGCGCTGCCTGGACGAGCGGGAAAGCTTACAGAAGGTGAAGCATATGTTTTTGTGGGGGCCGAATAGAACAGACGACGCTCCGTGGACTCGCTGGGAGGAGAGTCTTCGCTATCACGCGTTTCATCCGTATAAACTCAGCTCGCTGCTCGCGAGGGACCCGTTACAGATTCAACATTTCTGCACGCAGGTCCTTCCTGAGTTTGCCAGCTGCCGGCCTGCGTATTGGCCTTAATAGTTTCACGGACGAATCTGCGCCTATTTTTAATCGGGACACCGATCTTATGCATACGAACGAAATCGGGTTGCTGTAAGAGGCATATAACAGTAAGCTTATATGCACTATTTCGTCTGTAGAAAAGGCCTTTTTTGGCATTTTTTTTCGCCGAAATTCGGCACTAGAGTGCAATAATTAGCATTACGCACGCAAGTTGGATGCCTCGTGGACGTCGAGAAAGCCTTAGAAGTAAAATTATTTTTGTTGTGTATTCGTGACATTCCGTCAGGTGGCGTAGCCACAGTCATCGGTTGGTGTTTTTTGTGTATGAAATGTGTTCAGACAACTTTGCAGAAATTCGCATCATAGAGCTGGCAAAAGTTTCGAGCGGAGCATAGAGCATGAATCTGTAGTTATTTAACATGAATAAAGTGCATGTTTTGTAAGTGCAGTAACAGTGCGAGTATTTTTAATTAATTTCTGTTCGATGCTTATTCAGGCCTGCAGCCTATATGGACGCCCTCTACTGTTGTTCAACACCTGTAGAATCGCCGTTATCGCTCCACAGGTTACCATTCGAATCGATAGCTAAAAATATAAATATCGATATATGGATAGTATCGATTTCCCATAATTATTATCAGGGGTTAATAATGGCAACATTTTCATTATTGTCAATTGTTCATTATTTAAACCCTGTTATACGTTATTATCGATATTGGATGATCGCTAAACCAATACTTATTGCAAAGATAGACACGCGAGGAGAGATACAAGAGAACTGCCTTGCGGTACAAGTATATATGAGTTTTACGCATTGTTGCACCCGCGGTCGAAATATTGGCTGTTGTTTATGAAGTGTTCTTTTTAAATAAAATACTACAACCGTGCTCCCTGAATGTGAGGACCATAGGCCTATGTGTAATATCTTTTTGTTACAAATTTCTCTATATTTCTCACTGTGAGAATAAATATGTAGTATAGAGTCGTATTTTATATTTCTACTAACTCAGCCTATAACATTATTTCTGCATATAGCTACGTATGTCACGCGAAACAGTTACCAAATGGTTACACATTACCAAATGTTGTATTATAATATATTTCTAATGTAGTATATTAATGGATTATATATTGCTCGGAAGAATGATACTAGTTTTTTTTTTAATTACACCAGCGACAGCTGTGATAGCCGTAAATGACGAAGAATGTAATGTATCTTTGTAAGTGTTTGGATCTGCCATTGTAAAATATATGAACATATATATTTCGTTATTTGCTACATTCAGCATTGAGCATATTACGGATTTTTGTGCGTTGATAGACCTGCCATCGAATGTTTCACAGACACACAAGCACTTAACCCGCGAAAGGTGTACATTGTATAATCCGATCTACAAATTTCACTTTGGTCACAGCATCCCGCTACAACACGTCCCCTATGTTAATGTGCAAGAAGAATGGGGCTCGCGTCGCTGGTCGCCGTTGACAGTGACGATAATTTTCTTCGGCCGTTGTTATGAGCTCAAAATGAGCAGGGGCATGCTCGCAAGAGATGCTCATATATATATATATATGTATGCTCAAGAGATATCACGGTAAAGTCCGATCTAAAAATTTCACTTTGGCCGCAGCATCCAACCGTAAGCGTTTCCTAGGCTAATAATGTACATGGGAAATAGCGCACGCGTCTCTGGTCGCCGTTGCCTTCATATTAACCCTAATGATTTAAAAAAATGTTATTGCAGTTTTGTGAATTCAACATTTGTAAAATTAAGATTGGACGAATTTGCTTTTCCGAAATACATTCAAATAAACTATTATTTTATAATAATTGTAAAAATTTAGGTTTTATATATGTTCCATAGGTTTTTTTTAAATATAGGTTCCATATTAACCTGTATAATACCAGTCGTCATGTTACGCTTGACTGCGTTCGCTACACTGACTGAGTAGGCCTGGTCTGGGGTTCATTAACGTTAGTTCTATATAGGTTTTATCAGGAGTTAATAAAGACAAATTTTTGTCTTTATTAACTCCTGGTTTTATGTAAGTTCCATATACTCATGTCCTCTTTCTGCATTTACTGTAAAATTAAGATGTAATTTTTAATATTCATTCGAATGAAGGTTTTATTGTAAAAATGATTATTAATGTGTAATTCAAAATTCATATTTTGCATGAAATTTAAATGTAACGTTACAATTAATTAATTTATTTTACCCGCGCGCGCGATGGTGTGTGCGTGCGCGTGCTCATATGTATGTGTGTAGGCCCCTACGTTCTTGTGTGTGTGCGTGCGTGCTTGCTTGGGTTAGTTTGGGCGTACATGGCATAGCAAGCCGTTTGCATGAACTAAAATATAAATAATAAAAACAGGCATAATCAAAAATTAAGGACGAGTGAAGGACGTTGAAATTTACCCCAGATTTATTGTAAGGAGTGGGAGGCTGGGAGCAAAGGCGTATATAATATATATATATATATATATATATGTATATATATATATACGTAGTAACTATATATCGTACGCGAGCTATAGTTACTAGAACTACATAACAATAGATAACTAAAACAATAGCGCTATTCATGTTTATATGGATTATGGAATGTATACAAGGTTTATTATTCATTAAAGTTGTCTGATGATCGCGCAAGCGTGAAACTCTGAGTAACAGCAAAAAGTGATGTCTTGTGTTTAATCTATCTACAATATATATATATATATATATATATATATATATATGTATATATAATACATATGATTACCAATAAATAATACGCAGTGGCTGGAGGTACGGTAGCCGTCGGTCGTTCAAGCCCCTTTTTTGCGTTAGGGTTAGGGTTAGGATTAAGGTTAGGGTTAGGTTTAGGGTTATGGTTAGGGTTAGGTTTAGGGTTAGGGTTCTAGCTCATCTAAACTCTCAAATCGTGAATTTATTTCCCAAGGCGTTATTTCGAAATCTAGCGCCACCGCCGCCATCTTTGTCTCGTTAAGTATGAAAGCGAATGGACTCCCGTACCCGTAGCCTCGAGACATTAAGATACGGCTACCGTACCCGTAGCCACTGCCTAAATAATAATACACATTTTATATGATGTATTAGGATTAGATATATATAGTGTCTTTACATTTTCTACGGCTACGCCTCGGTGGATGGACAAAAATACACACTGTCTGATAATAAACACCATGAACACATAAATAAGCACGTGTAAATTATGTTTGGTAGCATATATTATCAATCGATGTGACGACATTTTTTTATAAACATCTTCAGAACGTGAACGTTCTGAACACATGAACGTTGAATAATGTACTCAATTTATTACCGGAAACAGCAACAGTGGACCGAAACATACACTGGCAGCGAGTCAGTCAGTCACTGGCCAAGAATGAAGTGCTACTACGAAGTTCTTGGTGTCGAAAGAGATGCATCTGCTCAGGATATCAAGAAGTCATATAGAAAACTAGCCTTACAGTGGCATCCAGGTGAGAAATTCTGGGTAATTAAACCTTAGTTATCACATTAATTTGCACTAGCTTAGTTGTTGCCCAGCTGTGTTGCAATACCGGCTACCACATTCTACACAGACACCGGCTGTACACAACGTCAACTGTGAGTCGGTGTGACAACACATGTCAATTTTGTCATGCCTCATGTGCTCTGGGCCAGAGTCTGGCTTTGGCGTTCCAAAATGTAATGATTGTAAATAAATACTAATTATATTTACCACCACCGTTTTAAAGTTTATTTACTCGATGGCGTGATGATTCTGCACAAACATCATTCAAATGACAAATAGTGAAATACTTCTCTGCTCTACCGCACATGTATGTGACAGACACTGTCTGTCTGTCACTCGCAGCTAGGGCCTGCATATACCTCCCAAAGTGACGCGTCGTCGACCGACCAATCGGAGCGCTCGCAGCTCCTCCCAAAGTGACGCGTCGTCGACCGACCAATCGGAGCGCTCGCAGCTCCCAAAGTGACGCGTCATCGACCGACCAATCGGAGCGCTCGCAGCTCCTCCCAAAGTGACGCGTCATCGACCGACCAATCGGAGCGCTCGCAGCTCAGGCACTAAAGCTGATGCGATGTTTTATGGTTGCATTATTTAAGCTGGCTATCGTGAGTGGATGGTTACTGGTAAGGGTTAGGATTAGGGTTTAGCTTTATATTTATCAGCTTTAGTGCCTGAGCTGCGAGCGCTTCGATTGGTCGGTCAACGACGCGTCACTTTGGGAGGTATGCAGGCCCTAGCTGCGTGTGACACTGTCTGTGTCACTGAGACAGCCTACCACTGTGCACAAACTCAAAAAAGAGCCAGGTGGGAAAGCCTATCCTGCTTCTCCTCCTCATGCTCCCGCCCCTTCTCCTCCTCTTCATCATTGTCCTCCTCTTCTCCCTCTTCCTCTTTACCTCTTCTACCCCTGCCCTCCTCATCACCATCTTCTCACCTTTCTTCTCATCCTCAGCCTCCTCCTCACCCTCGTCCTCCTCTTTCCCATTCTTCTGGTAACGTTTGAACCACTTTATTAATAGGCATGTGATGTTGTTAATTTTTGAGAGAGTCGATCATGTGTTCTGAGTCATTTTGCCAAGTTATGAAATATGCATTCCTTAATTCTGATAAGTTTAAATAAGTTTCAGTGTTTTATAATTATAGTATTGGAAATCCTAGGGAAGGTTTTTCCCAAATACCCAGGCTATAACCCTTTCGAACTCTGCATCAGTATGTCTTGGTTATAATACACCCTTTTCCTCCTTGGGTCATTATTACGGTGTCACACCGTTAAAAATTTACATTACTTATTAGGGCCACAAATATAAAGGGAACAGAGCACATGCAAGATATGCATGTTGTTGCAGGTTAGGTTGACACATTGAGATAATGTGCAAATGACAGAGTAAAATGGATTATAATGCTATATAAGATGAGGCCAGTAAATTAGGACCATCACACCTAATCACTACCAAAATCAAGTTGTCATTAACTGATCCCTTCTCCACCCATGCTTTTACATCTAGGCAATTCAACATTCAACATAAAACTTGACTAAACATATTGGTCTTCCGTAATACAATATTGTTCCTAAAAGTAATATTTGAACTCAGTAAGTATTTCACAAGTTATTCTGTGGTATAGCGTCTGTAGCATTTTTAACAATGATGTTTTGTCTAGATATATATAGGCTAAAATCTTCCATACCTGAAATGGCTAATTACGATTTTATTCCAGACAAGAATCCAGAAGATGTGGAGGAGTGTAATATACAGTTTAACTTGATTCAACAAGCCTATGAAACGTTATATGACCCTCAGGAAAGAGCATGGTATGATCGGCACAGGGAGGCCATCTTGAAAGGAGGTAAAAGCATCATCAGGTTATACGTCAATCTTGGCTTGTCGTATTGTAGAATGGGTGGCGTTGCTGTAGTAATAAGCCATAGTGTCAGTTTTTACACTAGCTGTACTTGTTTTATTATTATCTTTGGTTATGGCTGGTATGAAAACTCTTTCAAAGAGATTCTGTTATAAATTAAAGTTATCAGCAGTGGAGTCGGCGTATCGATGCATGCGTGAATTTTTAAACTTCACAGTGTTTTTAATTCCTAGGTTTAGCAAATTACAAGGATGAAAGTCTCGATTTGTCACAATACTTCACTTCCTCTTGCTTCCGTGGTTATGGAGATGATGAACAGGTATATAGAGTGCATTTATGTATGTTCTGTATGCTGTGGAAAAAGAACTGCTCAATTTGCTGCTAAACCTATGATAACTATTATACCCGTTATACTATATCTAATGAATGTGCATTCATTCCATAAATTTAAATTAAATCAAAATAGCTGTGTTGGTCTCTGTTAAGAAATAATATAAAACATATACCTAGATAGTAGGGTGTCATAGTAACCATTTCCTTTCGAATGGTGCTGTCATGATTTGAATATAACATTCTATTGCCTATGTTTTTTAAGTGCAGAAACAGATTCTGGGGAGTTTTGTAGATCAGTCCCTAGGTAACAGTCTAAAGATCGGTTGGTATGGAACAATAACTGCTTCTCAAAATGTTCTTTGCCATTATTCTTGGGAGTGCAATAACTTTCTCACAATGTACTTGTTATTTCTCTACCAGGGCTTCTATGCAATCTATCGGACGGTGTTTGAGACGCTTGCGGCAGAGGATGAGCCATTTCTCAAGGGCGAAAAAGAAGGAACAACTCTTCCTGGTTTTGGCTTCTCACACAGTTCATATGATGACGTAAGTTGAGCAAGGAGTTTCGCTATAAAAAACAGTTTCTTCCAAACGTTGCTTATATATTAAGGTGTGTTCTTCTGTCAAACCAAACCTTATCACGTTGTGCATTTAGAAGTACCCTGTAAACATATTAATCGAATTTCCTCATATTAGCATCTTGAGAACTGACCTCAGTAAAATGGATTCGGCAGTCAGATGCTGCGGGCATGCACTTCCCGGCGCACCTTCAATCAAAGGTGATTCCACTCTAGGTCGTCCACGTGTTCTACGCGTACTGGCAAAGTTACTTCACGGCGAAGACCTACGTCTGGCTGGAGAAGTACGACATACGGGAAGCCCCCAACCGCCGCATCCTCCGTCTCATGGAGAAAGACAACAAGAAGCTGCGAGACAGTGCGAAGAAGGAACGCAACGAAGCAGTCCGGGTCAGTACTCTCGTTACGTAAAGCCGATGGGCTTATTTCGGTTTTAAGTGGAGCTATGGCGCAACGTAGCTGCCATTGGTGTGTCGTGCATACTATAGAGGTGTTCAAGATACTAACACAAGAAAACTACTGAGTGTCTTTACCAGAATTTTCTGTTTATTCCTATAAAACACATCCAAACATTCTAACAGCTCAAGCCAAGGTTAATTGATTTTTGCTTATTTTCATGTAGGCACTAGTGACATATGTACGAAAGAGGGACAAGCGAGTGCAAGCCTACAGAGTATGTATATATAATTAATAAGAAATCGAGGGCATGTGGCAACTGGCCTGTGTGTTTTATGAATATACTTTAACTTATATAATTACACCAGTATAGTCGAATTATTTCACATAATTTTTAAACCTATACTTGTACATGGATAATTGGCCATTATCAACAATACATTCAAGCCAGTGAATGACAAACTCGTATTAAACACATTTTATCGATAGCAATGTGGCTCAGAAAAACGTTAAATCATAAAATACAGCATGTCGTAGCCGAGTATGATGATCATTATTTAAAATCACAATAATAATATAATTAAATATGAAATTATATTTAAATATAGTAATATTTGTCATGATCATTATTTAGCCGATTATGATTATAATGATCGTTTCGATTTCGACAGAAAATGCTGGAGGAGAAGGCTGCGGCGCACAAGAAGAGTGTGGAGGAGAGACGTGTGAAGGAGCGGCGAGAGCGCCTCGCGCAGATGCAGGACTTTGAGGAAGCGGACTGGTCGTCGATGGCCGCCGTTGAGACAAGTCTCCGGGAGATCGAGGCCGAACTGAACAGAGAGTTTGGCGGCGGGCTGTCCGAGAGCGGTGAGTGGGAAAATTTCACAATTATTAAACGTGAAATGTATATCTGTATGTGTGTCTGATATATATCAGAAGTAGATAATAGGGATTTCCTATTATCTACTTCTGATATATATATATATATGTATATCTTTTTCTTCCTTCGCATTATTAGTCGCACTCAAGTGGGGTCGTTATATATATATATATGTGTTTATATATACCAATATATGCCAAAATATGTGTGTGCGTGCGTGCGTGCGGGTGTGCATGTAACAGCCGAGAGACAAAAAAATTATGGATAAACTAAAATTGATACTGATTTATGGAAACAGATGACGCAGGTCAGGAGGATGATGAAGAAGGTCTTGATGAGGAAGACGAGGAGGAGGAAGAGGAAGAAGATGACAATAGTCTCTTTTGTGTAGCCTGCAACAAAGCATTTCAAAGCGATAAGGCGTACGTATTTCTCATCAACTTCTAACACGACCGACCAACTCCTTCCAGCAGAGTAGCACTTTTTAGGTGCCATGAAGACACGTGCAATCGATTACCTATTTACGAAAATAATAATTGATTGTTACATCATTTGTAATGTTTAGGTTTGCCAACCATGAGAAATCAAAGAAGCACAGAGAGAAGGTTGCGCGACTTAAAGCCGAAATGGAAGCAGAAGATGAAGAACTCGCCGAAACACAGGCAGAGGGACAAAACATAGATGATGTAGAAACACAGATGGAAGATCTAGACAAGGATGATGAACTTCAAAATCTGGATGAGGATGAAGAATTGGAAGATGACGACATAGAGGATGATGAAAATAGCATAGAAATGTAAAATTCAATGTCATTATTGCACTTCATAGAAATTCTATCCACATACTACACTACACTACACTATACTATACTATACTATACTACACTACACTACACTATAGAGCGAGGTTGTTTATCGAGGACGACGGAGAGGTAGTGGAGGCAGAGGAGTAGAGAGGTGGGAGAGGAGGAGTGCAGGTGGTAGCGTTGAGGGAGGAGGAAGAGGAGCGGGAGGGAAGAAGTGCATGAGGGAGGAGGAGAGAAGCGAGGCCTAGAGGCCGCCCTCTCTCTTACCTCCTCCCTCCTCCACCTCCTTCCTCCTCCTCCTCCATCCTTTCTCCCCCTCCTCCTCCCCAACCACCTTTCTCTGCACTCCACCTCCCCACCTCCTCTCCTTCTCCTCACCACCTTCTTCCCTTTCCTCCTCCACCACACCTGCCCCTGGCGCCGCTACCCTGCCGCCCTTTCCTCTACTCTCCTTACTCCTCCACCTTCGTCTCTCCCCTTCTCTCCTCCTTCCCCTTCCTTCTCCACCACCGTCTCCCCACGCTTCTCCCTCCTCCTCCTCCATCCATCCTCCTCCTCCTCTCCTCCTTCCTCTCCCCCTCCTCCTCCTCGCACCTTCTCCCTCTCCTTCTCCACCACCTTCTCGCCACGTTTTCCCCCTCCTCCACCTCCTCTCCTCCTGCTCCGCTTCTTTCTCACCGGGTGGCTCTGCTCTCCTCCTCTTCCACCACCTTCTCCCCCTCCTCATCCTCCACCACCTTCTCCCCACCTTCTCCACCTCCTCCTCCTCCACCACCTTCTTTCCACCTTCTCCCCCTCCTCATCCTCCACCACCTTCTCCCCACCTTCTCCACCTCCTCCTCCTCCACCACCTTCTTTCCACCTTCTCCCCCTCCTCCCCCTCCACCACCTTCTTCCCTCCTCCTCGACCTCCTCCCTGTATCACTGTTCAACAATGAATAATAAACAATAAGTGAGTAATTGTCCAGGGGGTGAATGGCATGGGGGTATTTGTCCTAGAACCATAAATATATATGATAGACTAGTAATAGATTGATAGATGTATAGGTCATATATTTACGTTAATAGTTATATAGATAGATAGATAGGTTGACAAGCCAAGTGCAAAGTTTTTATGCTTTGGCACATGTATCTAGCGTTAGTTGTTCATGTTGTATGTAATTACCTTGTCATAAAATCAAGTACTATTTTTTCAGTTTGCAAAAGAAACGTGCGAAAAAGAAGCAGAAAAATGTAAATGTCGTCCTCGACCCAGACGATTTAGTGGAGGATGAAGAGGTGGCCAGAGCATTTGGAAATGACATGCAAATTATTGAGGATGATACCCAGAAAAAGAGGTAAATATGAAGTAGGCCTATCACTTACTAGTGTACCTACTATTCCTATTGCCAGATTGAATGCAAACAATTTACAAGTTAGCCAACCTACTCTGTTCTTTCTTCTTCATATAACAGGGTTCATCTTTTCTACATTGTCCTCTGATATTATGTTAGGTTATTGGAAATGAAGCTATGGTAGATATTATATTGGATTTTTTGCACTTCAATGACTTTATATATATGTATATATATATAGAGATTTGCCATGAGAGATGCTGTAACAACAAAAGTAATGCAAAGATATCATCTATGTGCCAATGAGAATTAACACGTCAATACTTGGTAACGCAATTCCTAACACGCTAACAATTTTGCAATCAGGCGTAGTAAAAAACAGAAAAAGAAATCCAGACAGAGGCAGAAACAGATGGAAGAGAGTGAGAAGCTAGTGGAATGTGATTCGGAAAACGTTGAAAAGGAAGGACACCAAATCGACGTGGCAACAAATGCAGTGGGAGGCAACGGAGAAGGCAATCGGGAAGCAACTGCAACACAAGTATTGGTTACAGATAAGGATGTGACATCCAGTGCATTTGGAGAAAGGTACATAAGGCAACTATCTAATTGTCACCTGGAGTGCACCCGTGACAAAAGCTGCTGCTAGTTTACAATATACTTTTTAAAATCAATTGAAAATAATTAACTGATAATGAATAATTATGATATTGTTTAGAATTTCAGCTCAAACATCCGTTTATTAATATCTATATTGAATAAAGAGAAATGTATCCTTATGTATTCAGTTATACTTTATTTAAACACTTAATTTTTGCTCTTGCTCTGTATTAGGAACAATGGAACGGAAAGCAGTCAGAAATCTGATCGGGCCAAACACAAAATAGCAGAGCCATCTCCAAATGTATGTACATACTGTGTTATACAGAAAAAAATTGCACCGTTTCTCACAGCTAAAGACGTGAAAGCAAAAAAAGTGAAGCTTGCTATAGTTTATTAATTTCTTAGTTAATTAAGTAGTTGCTTGGCTATTGATTGCTAGTGTAATGTGATCCTCTTAAAATGGAAGTGTTCTCTGTGTGTTAATTCGATGTAATTTCTCAATGCAGTCAGAAATGGAAGACAAGGACCGATGGTGCTACGTCTGTAAAAACAACTTCTCCACCCGCAACAAACTCTTTGCCCATATAAAAGAATCCGGGCACGCACAATTGAAAGATGCCAGTAGACAGACCAAAAAGTCTAAGAAGAAAGGAAAACGGTGATTGAGAGTGAATGCTTGACTGATGCCTAGCACTTTTTAGAAATTTATTTCTATAAATTATGTACAATGTTAAATTGAACTGGGTATTATTTTAAATAAAGCCACATTCTACACACACACGTCCCACTTTTTGCCTATGTGTCTCGTTTTCTGCACAACAACAGCAACAGTAACCTCCGCGTTAAGGATTACGTTTTGCTTCGTAGAAGAGAGTAGTCGCCTACGTATTACTGATGTTCATGTAACCAGCATATAGTGGCGCCCTCTATTGTTCTGTAATCATTCTTCAACTACAACTGTTCTAGTTAAAAGCTTCATCAGACAATCTTTTGCTGAAGACATGCTTTCAATTACTAGCACGTCTGTACGAGGGACTATCAAACTCGCTCCTGCGATGAAAAATATAGAAAAACAAACTTTTTTGCCATTTCGCTACTTAAAAATTCATATTTGAACAAATACTGAAAGGCATATGAATGTTGACAGGTCCACAGCTTGCACTAGACTGGGTAGATTCCATCTAGGTTGGTGTCATGCAATTTATGCCAATTCATAGTGGACCAGTACATATAAAATAAATGACAATTGAGGTTTTTATCCCAAACTTTATTTAACACAAAAGCTATAAATATAGGTACATTCTTCAGTTCTTCCACATCATTTTACTTTTAAAAACTAGTATAAAAATGGTTGCCCACACAGCGCATCTAGAGTAGAGGAATGAGGGATATACACAGCTTAGTTACTTAAATTGATTACAAGCTGGCATGTTTCACGGTGCATGCTGAACATAACTAGAATCGAGATGTCAACATTCTTTAAACCATAGATATATACAACACATATATGTGTTGTATATATCTATGTTTAAACCGACAGCTAGTCACTTCTGCTATTTGCTCGAATATAACGAACCCACCAGAGTGCAAGTCGCATACAGAAACAAGTTGATATTAACACCCTCGGAACCATTAAAATTTTTCCTAGCTGTCTCACAATTAGCTCTAGAACTATAGCCCTTCCCTCTGCCACAGGCACCTGTGGCAGAGTGAATGGCTATAGTTCTAAGGCTATCTCACAATACCTTCTCTGCAGTTTTTTATGTGATTGCCACCTACCAGAAATGTACACAAAGTATCATATCTCTGCTTAATATAACAAAGCCATCGCATACTGCGTTCGCCTAACAAGAAATTACAAACTGCCGTTTGGCAGAGGTTGGGTGATGGACGGGAGAGGTAACACTGCGTTTGAGATCTTTCCAAATAAATGCACGATTGTTAAAAAAGTCAGTGGGAGCAACATGGAGATGGGCAAGAAGCTATATGGAGAACATGACATTTTCCTGGTGTTTGGGGTACCTGTGAAATACCCTCTGTCCTATGATAATAATGAAGTCTTGGCAGTTTGTAGCAAGGAGGGGGGGGGCACATTGAAGCAATCAATGCACACCTAGGTAACATGGGCATTTTATGGCTGGCACATTTGTAACATATACATGAAATAAGAAGCATGTCTGTAACATTGTCATGCTTAGCTCTAGGTAATGTAGGCTTCTCTGTACTACGTAGTGCATGGAAGGTTTTTACTAACTAGAGTGAAGTCATGCCCCAATGAGCATTTCTGTAACATTAATAACATAGAAACGACCATTGAACACCATTTAACAGACACAAAACCCGATCGTAGGATAAAACCTGCACCACCGAATACAGTCACCATCCAATTCATTACTCAATTACATATATTTATTACCCTGTTTTTTTTAATTTTATCCCCTTTTTACACTTTGTACATCATTTATCCTGTTTATAAGCAACTACGTCTATACATGTAGTTAAGCCATGGAACTCGCACAAGCAGGTGAAAACAAAGGTTATTGTTAAAAAGAGTCAATACAGACGAACAGGAAGAT
This sequence comes from Priapulus caudatus, assembly GCF_000485595.1. Classification (NCBI taxonomy): domain Eukaryota; kingdom Metazoa; phylum Priapulida; class Priapulimorpha; order Priapulimorphida; family Priapulidae; genus Priapulus; species Priapulus caudatus. The sequence continues at coordinate 239,627 of NW_014577143.1, read as the reverse complement.
TTTCTAAGCATCAACTGGTTAAAAAGCAAATAAGTTATAAAGCACAGCTATTAGGAAACAGCTCATTTATATTTGTCTGTGCATTTCGCTGACAAAATATATAAAACCTAAATGAGTATTGTTCATGGTTGGTAACCACAACCTATCTATCGAGTTTTAGGAATAATAATCTTTATACCAAATTTTAAATGTCTCAGAAATGATTAACCATCACTGGATCGAAACCAGATTGTCGTTGTGTATTAGAACAATAATCACAGATTTCAGTCGTTAGTAATATGTAGCCATTACTGAATTTGCCCTCCTTATCTGCTCGCTTGGCTCTCCACCATGTATAATATTTGGAAACAAGAGAAACCATTAATGAGCACGTTTGGAACGAATGACAACAGACTTGGTGAGCAGGAACTAGTGTAGAAAGACGAGTAGGTACTCATCACAAAACATGGCAGTGCGCCACCCCACGAACAACCATTTATAAGACCCTACGCAAGTGAGCAAGTTCTTTCAGTCCCAACTATTGCAATAAATGGACTCAGTCACCTTAGATCATGAAATTTGAATAGCACAGAAATTGAATATAAGCGAACCTGTACGATGTATCAGGACCATAGATGACACTAGCAAGGTGCCATAGACATCTCGGTCGGTATTCAACCTGCGTGCATTTCCAGGCATTTCTTAATTGGCGTGATACACATTGGCTGTGGAGAAGGTCATGTAAAATCCACGAGCACAAATCTTCTACTGTCTACATATCATTACCAAGTTACAGAAATCACTGCCAAGGTCCGTGACGTCAGAAGGAAACAAGTGTTACCAGTTCTACACAAACCTCTGTCCTGAGCTTAAAGCTCTGGAAAAGGGATTCACAATTTACTCAGAATAACTTCCCATACCAGTACTAACAATAAAATTATTTATCCTAATTCACTAATTATGAAGACCTCCCCACCCAAATTCAGTCAGTGGCCATAAAAGCATCGCTGAGACACAATCTGAGGTCTTCTTAATCATCTAAAAATGAGCCTGTCATCTAAAATTGTTCCCCATCCATTTTCTAAAAACGAAATAAAATGATTTAAATATACCACAGCCAAAAATAATTATTCAAAATAATTTGCTACCTATAATCCTAAAAATACACCATTCGAATGTATGGCAAAGAAACGCCAATGGAATATTCACTCATTTCACCTGATTAAAATTTGTCTTTCGGTATAAACCTGCATTTGTAGCAAATCAAAGTCAAATCACCTTCTAATGCTATCAAAGTGATAATGAATTTTGTTTTGTCTTAGATCCAAACGTATATCACACAAAACGGCATCATGTAAAATCATCCTTAATTACGTAGATGAAGCGGTACATTCCCTTAATCGTGCATTTTCCATCCGCTGGCATTTTTTTGCAATAGGCTACATTCAGTAACAGGTTCATGCAAAAATGTAAAGTATGCAAAAAGTGTTTAGCCGCTTTATGGAAATACTGCAAAAATATAAAAACGTTGGTGGGTTTTTTCTTTGATTTTGGTTTGCTATGAATTGCACTTTAAAGAGAGAGAAGATTGATCTATGCACTTGCGTCCTGGACAGCTGTTTCACTTCTGCGAATCCATCATGAACTTCTCGTAATCACTCGCTATTTCATCATCTATATCGTCAAAAACCTCCTGCAAATCTGGACCCCTGTAAAAAAAATATAAAAAAAATAAATAGAACCACATGCTACCTATCATCGATTATCAAGCATATGTAATACACCTATACTTACAGACACACATCTACATAATTATTTAGACATATCAACAGATGTTGTCACACATAAGCATCACAACTGTAACCACACATAATTTAGAATTTTATTGAATGAGGTAACAGCATTTACTTTTTACACATTAACACAACTATCACTTTGCCTTCTTCATTTAATGTCTAAAAATGGATATAATCTCGGCCAGTTATGCATAGCCTTTAAAGGAAACATGAAACAAATGAAAGAAATAGCTAGGCTTGAGAAAAATGACAGGTAAGGCCATCTGGGGCATAACAATACAATCTACTTGCGTACATTTCATTCTGATAAAGAGCAGAATTCTCACTGCCATCCTCCGAGGAATAAGGCACATAGTCGCCAACTTCACTGTCATAATAGTATCCCATATCTTCTATTGGAACTGTGCTGCCATCTGTGTTGTAAAATACTGGGACGTTCTGAAAAAAGGAACAACAAGTTCTGAGTGATCATCTGAGTGATGTGCGTGATACTCAAAAACGTCTCCAGAATTCACTCTGAACTAGTCTACTCGAACAAGCTATAAGCCAACTTTTAAGTGAAATAGGAGGTAAAATGATATACATTTATCAATCAGGCGTCAAACATTCTACTTGAGCTTCACGCACGTGACGTTTACTTGAAAAACCTCTGAACTGCATTGCAAATTCTAGCCACAAATAATAATCAAAGATAAGAAATAGGATATCTCATTGAATAGATATCTCAACTCAAAATGGTGTAACCTAACCACGAATATAAACACATGCACACGAGTATACAAGTACGCCCGTGCCGAGCTCATACATTTCCATTTCTACTCGGCGATACTGACAGATGCGAAATCTCCGATAGGTAGAGACACGTTTCTACTCGGCGATACTTACAGATGCGAATTCTCCGATAGGTGGAGACATGTCAGCGTTCACGGCTGGGGAGCCCGGAGTGCGACCCCAGTCAGCTGCTCTCAGATCTATCACATTACCCAGAAGGCTCTTTGTTCGCCTAGCAAAGAAAAAAAACCGACAAACAATCACACAACAAGTAGAATGGGGCACAGCACAATAGCAACGTACGGTCATACATTATACATAAACGATCAGTGTGAACTGTGTGCTGTTGCAAATCCTATTGCTAACTTCTTGTTCGAGCAACACATATGTCATTCATAAAGCAGAGAAGCTAGAAATGCTAAGTAAGCTACAGATCACTATGAAATGCAAATGAAGAAGATCTGGCATAATTTCCCCCGTCACGTGAAATCCAACTGGGAACAAAAATTAGAATCGGTAATTTTAATTAGAAATTAAAATTAAGTGAAGGCCAAGTTATCTGAGGTGGCCGTAATGACCCACGCACATCGATACATTGGTCTCCATCGTTAGCTGCTTAATGTGCTGGAATATGGCATCGAGTGAATCTTGTGCTTCAGTTAGTGGTGCTCCCACTAACTCTCTCTCCTTATCCTCTAGCCCTGCCCCTGTCATCTGCAAATAGAATCACTCCAGATTTACACTCTAGGTTTGAGTAGAACACACACAGATATTCATGCTTAGATATTTACACGTGGACCATAATAACATGAGGTATCTGACATTTCAAAATAAGGAGCTAAGTTTCAGAGCATATTCGGAGAGGGAGTTCAAGGAAGGCTCCTACCTTTAACACTCGTGCAACGCACACCAAGTTGCTGTCGTTTGGCTGCGTTAGCAACGTGTTTATCACATTTTTAATTGCGGCATAAAATAGTTCTATTTTTTGGGAGCGTCCGTCTTTCACAACCTGGAATAACAATGCAATCGTATGTGTAGTACAATACACTGTACACTTGATTAACAATCATTCTAGAGAGCTGGCAAACCTTGACTGACAAACGCCAGCTAGCAGCAGGCTAACGATTTAACTCGGGTTAACGATTTCGCGCGCATCTACACGAGTCTTGACTCGGGTTAAGGTTCAACTCGAGTTAAGACCTCATCTAGACGCTTAAGCCGAGACAGATTTCCTCGTGTAGACGATGCTTATTATTCTTCTCTGCTGGTGCCACTCACAAGGGATTGTTGCAGAAAAGCATGTAAAGCTGGGACCAGTCGTCAGAAACTAAATTAGTCTCAACATTACTAGACCATAGACAGAAACATGGCAAAGTTACAAGTTTCTCATACACAGCGTATAAGAGATCTGGTGTACAAGAATTACTTCATGTTAAGACTAATGTTCAGACTAGTTTTTGTTTCTGACAACAAGCCCTTGGTACTAAAATAATGGAATTTTTGAACCGAACCACGGTGAGCTTTTCAACTCAGCCTGATGATGTAGAAGGTAGAACCAACAACGTTATGTTCACCCTTGATTAATGATCACAAACAGACGAAAACCTCACGTGGAAACTCTCAGTCAGTATCTTGATAACTATATCCTCGATCTCGATCGACTATTTAATCATATATTCTCGATCCTCTATTCTTGAACTTAACGCACTAACATACGTTTATGTATATATATGGTTTATACGAGGGTGTAATTATACATGTACAGAAGCATTGAAACAGCGTGGAGCCAGTTTCCATGACAAAGGTTATATTATATTAAAGAAATGATGTCTTTACAAATATTGAAGCTGGAACCACACAGTGGCGGGAATAATGAAAACATAGCCCACGAGACGACAGTGAAAAAGTACATGCAGATGGGAGTCTATGGAAATGTTTAGACTTACAGGCAATTTGTTTAAGATATCGATTTCTATTTATTGTTGAGTTCTTATGGATCCATCAATAATATCTCCTACTTAATAAATTCTCAAGAGCTTCATATATTAAGTTTGCAATATTTGCTCTCTCTCTTCTCTTATCTCTCCCTCTCCTTCTCTTATTTCACCCTCTCCTACAAAAATTCCATAATAACCTCCCCGTAGAACTCCCTCGTTCCCTTCTCTACCCATCTCTCCCTCTCTCAGAGACGTTTCATAATAACCTCCCCGTATAACTCCCTCGTTCCCTTCTCTACCCATCTCTCCCTCTCTCAGAGACGTTTCGTGAATAAACGCCCCGTAGAAACATCGCTGCCGTTCCCTTCCCTAGCCCATCTCCTCCTCTCTTCGTCTATTTCTTCCTCTTTCAGGAAATCGTTTCATAATAACCTCCTGATATAACTCTGCGTACCCTTTCTCTAGCCCATCTCTCCCTCTTTCAGAGATTCCGTGTCATAATAAGCGGTCCTCGTATAACTCTGCCCCGTACGCCTTCTCTACCCATCTCTCCCTCTTATCCTTATTTTTCCTTCTTCAGAAACGTTTCAATAATAACTCTGTATAACTCCCCCGTACCCCTTTCTACCCATCTCTCGCCTTCTCTCAGAGACGTTTTTAATAACCTCCCTGATATAACTTCCGCCCGTTAACCCTTCTCTACACATCTCTCCCTCTCTCAGGCAGACGTTTAATATAACCTACCCTTAGTACACCTCCCCGTACCTATCTCTACCCATCTTCTCCTTTCTCAGAGACGTTCATAATAAAACGTCCCGTCATAACTCCCGATACCTCTCTACCCAATCCTCTCCCTCTTCTCTTATTTCTTCCTCTTTCAGAAACGTTTCATAATAACCTCCCTGTATAACTCCCCCGTACCCTTCTCTACCATCTGCTCCTCTCTCAGGACGTTTCATAATAACGCCCCGTTAGAACTCCCTTGTTCCCTCCCTACCCATCTCTACCTCTCTCAGAGACGTTTCATAATAACGTCCCGTATAACTCCCCCGTACCCTTCTCTACCCATCTCTCCCTCTTCTCTTATTTCTTCCTCTTTCAGAAACGTTTCATAATAACCTCCCTGTATAACTCCCCCGTACCCTTCTCTACCCATCTCTCCCTCTTCTCTTATTTCTTCCTCTCTCAGAGACGTTTCATAATAACCTCCCTGTATAACTCCCTCGTTCCCTTCTCTACCCATCTCTCCCTCTCTCAGAGACGTTTCATAATAACGTCCCGTATAACTCCCTCGTTCCCTTCTCTGCCAATCTCTCCCTCTCCTTCATTTATTTCTTTCTCTCTCAGAGACGTTTCATAATAGCCTCCCGTACAACTCCCTCGTTCCCTTCTCTGCCAGTCTCAATCAGGCTCCTGCTCAGTACTCTCTTCATCCTCCCACCTCCGTAATCCCACCCCTCTCCCTCAGCGCGTCAAGCACATGCATGCACGCCGCCCGCTCCCAGTCACATACCCATCTAATGAGAGCTTACGTAACGCTATCCCGAAGAAAGACGCGGAATGCCAGCTCCAGATCGCGCAAGTGGTTTTTTCAGTGTCTTAGTTACAAAGCGAAAGATCGCGCGTTACGCGCTGCAATGCGCGGAATTTCGTCTGGGAGCAAATGCGGCGGGGCAGCGCACATGTTAGAGAGCGGAGGCCGCTCCTCTCTCTCTGTCTCTCTCTCTCTCGCGCGCGCGCGCGCGTGCCCGTGGCTCTGCCAGCCACGGCAGGGGGATCCAATCACTATGATAACAATTTTGATATACAGTCCATCGTCGGCGACAGCAAAACACGCGCGCAGCGCACACGATTTGCTCGCGCGCGACTTTGTGAGCTCTGTAAAAGCTCGAGGCGTGTTACGCGAGCGGCGGGACAATTTTTTTCCCCACGCGAGTTCCGGAACACAGCCAATCAGCGCACTCTATTCACTCGACTTCCTCGAAGCAACAATGAAAAAAGAAACAAATGTCACCTTCTATACAACCCTACACATTAACTTCAAACCGACTCACACGCTTATATACAAACACATCGTACCAAACACTATCTATGGTGTATCCGGAACTCGCGTGGGAAAAATAATTTCGCGAGCCGGCGTGTAGCGGCGCGAAAACGCACACGCACGCACGCACGCGCACGCGTCTCACTCGACGCCTTTCACGAGCCGAGACATGAATACATGCTATACACGTCGACCGTGATACTGATATCATGTGTGAGTGTTTGCGTGCTCGTCTGCTCACTCGGCTGCGTGTGTGCGTGCGTGTGCGGCACGCGTTCACGTATTTGCTTACACGTCTGCATGTGCGGTGTTTGTGTGTGTAATTGAAGCAGTGTACATAGTGCAACAGATGAATCAACAACAATCAGTAGCAAAACACCCGATGACTTAAAGTACATGCTCTGCCAAATTTCACGATAAATAATGCTGTCTGATTAAAAAAAATGTGTAAGATAATTAACTTAAATAATGATGCATTAAAATGTGTCACCATCCCGAATAATCCTAACATTAAAAAACAACATTACATTACATACATATTACATTACATTACATATTACAATATACAAAAAAAATTATTTTTAAAATTCAAATGAAAAGACCAAAAATCAGAAAACTAAAAATGCTACAGCCTATTATTTCTTATCTCTCGCTTAAGCAGTACAATAACAACTTATTCATACCTCCATCTGCGTAAACAGTTCTCCAAGAAACACCAACAGGCCCTGTACAAGATGTATCGTTGATTCGTTTGCCATCAGTTCATCTCTCTTCTTAAACTGCAAATGTAACCTGCAAACGAGTGTTAAAGTAGTGAAACCCTTGCACATGAAATTTAAATTTTTATCATTAAATTTCGTGTGGCAAATCGTTGATCAAGTGTAATCATACTGAAAATTATACAATAAATATAATATATATTTTATGAAAAAAAGTACCATTTTTATTATTAAAGAAACTAACCTTGCTAACAACAGTTGTCTGAAGTTGCCCGATGCAACTTTAACATGAAGGTGTTTTGACAGATGATCACATAGCCTTGCTCCAGTGTACGTAAAGTTTGGTTCCATAATTGCCTAAATAAAAGATTGGACATCACTTATTATAGACAACCTTTACTAACTACTGACCCACAAAGGAGATTTGAAGGCATGGTCAATTTTTTTACCTAGTCACACACAACTCAATGTACCCAGTTTTAGTTTTTAGAACTATTTACATTGTATGGATGCACATCGAGTATAAATTTCAACCCTTCAAACGTTTCATCTAAAGCCCGGCGCACACGTGAGTTATTTTACTCAAGTAAAATGATGCATGAGTCATTTTACTCACGTGTGAGGCGGATTTTCGTTGAGTAATTTGACGCATGTGTCATTTTACTCACGTGTGCGGCGGATTTTCGTTGAGTAATTTGACTCATGCGTCATTTTACTTGAGTAAAATAACTCACATGTGCGCCGGGCTTTAGTAAAAGATTCGACTAAAACATCCAAGTCATAAACACCACTTATATAACTATATAACTATATTATATAACCCACACACGGATGCATACGTCAATAATAAACAGTCACTCAACAATAAAACAAAAAAATTCTAAATAATTCACGTTCACCTTCACGGTCAACGTAATTATTAAAAAACGTACAAGTCGGCAAACCTCACAAACACCAACATCCCGCACGCACGGCACGATGTCCAGGACAAACGTAGACATCGACGCAGACGTAATCCGACACAAATCCGAGTTAAACTAGACAGAGTGCACTCACGGAGTGCATACCTCCGCCGACGACATACGCCATACGACTCACGAACACACAAATAAGCCACGATATACGCCAGCGTACTGACATGTACACGCTCCCATGTAACATGTATGTGTTACGAGCTGGCTCGCTGGCCTCGCTGGCTTGCTGACTCGCTGGCTCGCTGGGTGATATCGATCGACCGCCAACGACATACGCCATACGCCTCGACGCGCTAATATCGATCGCGCGAACACAGGAACACACGAACACACTAACACACGAACACACGAGAGCGAAAACATAACCTCCTCCAACTCTGTTGGGCGGAGGTAATAACGTTAATATGACATGATATATGATGATATAAGGAGTTTATATCTATATCCTATCTATATCTCTATCTATATCTATCTTTATCTCTATCTATCTATATCTCTATCTATATCTATATCTATCTATATCTCTATCTATATCTATCTCTATCTATATCATCTCTATCTCTATCTCTATCTATATCTCTATCTAGACTATCTATATCTACAGACGATCTATATTATACATTCCTGATGACATGTAACCAGGAGTTAATAAAGACAATTTGTCTTTATTAACTACTGATGTAACGTAACACGTCGCGCATGTCGTGTATACGTATATATGTGTACATGATATGTAACGTAACAAGTCGCTAACAACCCGGGCACGAGCGTGAGTGAACAAATAACAACGACACATTTGTCACTACTAAGCCCTGATGTGATGTAGCGAGTCGCGAACGCAACGACCGGACGCGTGAGCGCTAGTGATGTCACGATCATCGATTATACTCGATCATCGGTTGAACAGTGGCTCAAACCAAGCGCTTAGTGATGTCACGATCATCGATTATACTCGATCATCGGTTGAACAGTGGCTCAAACCAAGCGCTTGGTTATCAAAATCCATAATCAATTTCATCAAAAAAAAATAAAAATAAATTGAAATAAATGTAAAACTTGAACAAGAAAACTTGGAAAAGTGATGAGAATCAGAGATATCATCGCTACTATACAAGTTATCCTTTATTAACATACATGTATTATACACACAGTAGTAAACAGTGCAAAACAAACAGTAAACAGGGCTAAACAAGCACATACATGCACACACGTACATGCACACGACGTTACGCACACGCAGGCCTTCAACCCCCCGAGTAACCGATTGTAACCGATCATCGGTTACCTGGGTCCAACCGATAATCGATTACGAAATTACAACCGATTGACAACACTACACTAAGCGCGCACCTGATCAATGACGAGGTCGACGCAGATTTGCAGCGACTGCTCCGTTTCGGCGTGGGCGTTCAGTGAGTCGATGAGCGGGTTCACGAGGTCGTAGAAGCTTCCCGGGTTCACCGTCAGCTTCGTGATGACCTCGGCCATCTGTCGACACGCCGGGTCACCGGCGAACATGTCGTCTTCTTCCGCCTAGACGAAACAAGAGAGCGTTAGCGAAGGACTCGCGCGAGTTTCGCGATCGTAATCGCACGGGTTCGACGACGGTTTTTTTTTTCACGGTCGACTACGATTCTCGTTTGCCGTTTAGATTTGTTACCTCGTTGAGTTTCGGTCACTAGGATTAATAGTCAGTCGTTCGTCACCACCATTTGACCGTCACCATTGTCACCGAATGACTGCCTGACTGACTGACAGACCGACTGACGAACTGACCGAAAAGAACTTGATACAAAGTCAATACAAAATAATTATCATATATATATATATTAATCAATATATAAATGAAATACTAATGTACCTGAAATTCATCAGGCGTGTTTGTCTGCATGTATCTTGGAACGAACTCGGCAGCGTATGCAGACAGGGTGAAGGTCTTCTTCGGAGGTGTTGTGTTTGTGGGCGAAGAGGCGTCTACACAACACAACACAACACACGATCGGTGTCACGTTTACTCATACACCAGGGCTGCCAACTCTCACGCATTGACCGTGAGACTCACGCATTTTGACCAAATCTCACGCTCTCACGCTGATCTTACAATATCTCACGCACAGCAAAAAAATGCTGAGATATCTCACGCACAGCAAAAAAAATCTTACAATATCTGAAAACAGTCACTTTAGTATGCACCAACTTGCACAAATTGAAGTTATAAAATGCAAAAGCTCCCTACCGTGGGAGGGGGGGACCCCCTCTCACACCCACCCCCCACTCGGTCGCTTCGCTCCCTCGCATCTCACTCTCGCCTATCACCCAATGTTGGCAGCCCTGCATACACAGACATTCTCCATCATTTCTCGGGTGTTTAAAACATCACTGCATTGTTACAAGCTAGCTTCAAAAAGAGAGTCTCAGCATCCATATCATGATATGGACATCGTTCTAGTTTTCACCACCTGCATAATTTTTAGGCCATATATAACTAACCAAGTTGGAGGGAAACAAAAAAAACATGGACTAGCAATGAAGCATGGCCTTATGTCCCATCAGGGGACCTAAAGGATAAAGAAAAAAAAAGAACTAGCAATGAAGCCATGCTTAGTGCCTATCTGGCATAAAATTGTCTAGTCTAACCTCCTCCTCCTCCTCCTCTGCCTGCTTCTTCTTCTCCTCCTCCTGTTACTGGCGATGCTACTGATGATGATGATGGTGATGATGTTGATGTCACTGTTGTGCCTGTAGGGAATGTGGGCTTCACTCTACTCTCCTCTTGCCACGCTACAGAAAATAAAATATATATATGTATTAATTCTAATATTGTTATCGCTTTAAATTGGCTTTTATGTATAGGATTTTATCTTACTTAGTGATTACATAGTCAACTTTATATCACTGTATCTCGCAGCTGTAGTGATATATCTCACATGTACATGTTTATTATCATTTCTTTTTATTGTTCAGTCGTTTGCGATATCGATGTGCTGCACTTTTGATCATTTCATGTAAAAAGACGCAATATATAAATAAATAAAAAATTATAATAATAATGAAGCCAGTGCAAATTTAGGGATACAATGTGCAGAACAGTGCCACAGTTTATAGATGGTTCCTCTTCATTGAACGTGACAATGTAAAAATCATTGGTAGTAGCAGTGAAAATGTACCGACTGCAGGCAGTTGAAACAGTAAGTAACTGCATATATAAAAGAACCAGCAATAGTAGCTCTACTTCGCTCAATTACCGGAGTGTTAGAAATGTTTCTGGCTAGAGAAGTGCCAATGACCAAGACAGCACATGCACTTAGCAGTGGGTTAAAGCTTTTGAAGTTTTCCGTTTTCGTATAGTACTACTGTTACTATAGTACTATGTTACCTACACTGGGTCTGAGTGTCCCTGGACCATTGGCAGTATAGTCCGAGGATGGAGACTTATTTAGCAACAGGCTTACTTGCTGAACAACGCCATTGCGACTAATAGCATTTTGCGCGTATGAATCTGAGCTGCATTAACCCTGAAGCAGACGATTTCCATCTGTTTAGACTATTGCTACGTCTAATCGCAGAGTTCACAGTGATAACATAACACATGCTTGTCACTTTAACAACTACGAACTTTTCCACTGTTGCCTGAACTGTGGAGATCACAAATTTAATTTTACAGGGGGAGAAAGGCGAGAGAGACAGAAAGAGGGAGAGAGAGAGAGAGAGAGAGAGAGAGAGAGAGAGAGAGAGAGAGAGAGAGAGAGAGAGA
>NW_014577143.1:225290-227243 GCF_000485595.1 Priapulus caudatus | reverse complement strand
ACAGCTGGCTCGCTGCTGGCTACACACACACACGAACACACACACGAACACGCACACGAACACACACACGAACACACACACGAACACACACACGAGAGCGATTACATTACCTCCCTGCAACTCCGTTGCGCGAAGGTAATGATAGAACGCCGGTGCACCCTAGCTCACACATCGCAATCCCACACTGTCTATACATTGCACCTATAGTCCCCTATGCACCTACATGATGACATCACAGCTGGTACCCTCATCCGCGACATCTAATATAGCCATCACACAACACCGAATTCCACGCCGACATTCTACGTGCTTCCGTCATGAAATCTAATACATATAGCGTTCGTTGGCACGTGCATCATGATAGATTTACACGCTATTTATCACGTGCACAGTTATTTATTGAATTGTTACCAACTATTTATTCCTCGACTGCACTATAAGATCAGAAACGCGGTTAACTAAATGATTATCTTAATGTGAATAGAAATTAGAGCTAGAGAAACGTGGGTAATGTACATGATGCCCTATTCAGGGATCAATAAGTTTTTCTTTTACGACACGCTGCTTTCCCTATTTTTAATCACAGTAATTAGCATCTATATATGCATTCTAGTAAGACTTCACGATATTTTTAGTTAATACTACATTTTCCTATAAAATTTCATGAATAGAAACTGAAAAATTAACAATCAAAACAAAATGGCCAAATCTAACTCCATAAATTCCAAAGTATGAATAAGTCTAAAGTCTAAATTAAGTCTAAAGTAATAGCCAAAATATGACGTTTCTACTTTGAAACGCAAGCAAACGTAACAACATATGAAAAGGCAAAGATTTTCATAATCACAAACAAATCTGGTGGCGAAAAACGGTAAAAATTACACAAACACATTCTGCAGGGTTGACTTTTATTTCAAAAAGCCGTAATTCGATGCACCTAGCTGTGGCCTGGATGTAAACGTGTTAGACAGGCGGCGGCAGTGTGTAGCTTCGTAGTGTAGAGTTAGCGATGATGCGGACAGACGGTGCTGTACGTGCTAACACTGAACACACGCCCTGCTGCCAGCTTCACAGCAACACGTGAAGTTCCTGTAGCACACGCTAACTCTCTCATATCAGTCTCTCTCAGTCCGGAGAGTAGAGTTTCTCTACATCTCACCTCTGCTCACGTGCGAATGTGTATGATATGTATTTCTACCTGAACGTTTCTTTTATATCCTACCTCTCCTTGCTTCTATGGTTTGGTGGTCTACAACCGACCACTTCTTCCACTCTATATGATACCCTCACATGGGTAGAAATAAGGGGGGAAAAGAGATGGTCCACAGGACCATCTAGTTTGAAATTTAGATGGTCCTCCTAAATTTTACAATAATGTACCCCAAACCCAAGAGAATAGGGTTACAAAGCCTCCCTATCCTTTTGTGCGGAGGAATGCCTGAGTGAGGGCGTGCAAGCACAAGAAAGATATTTTACATGGTGATAAAATTAATGGTTTAATTATTCACCTACATTAAAACAATAAATGTATCAAACGAGACAGTAATTGTTTGATATATTCACTTTATAAGTTTATTTAATATATATAATCAAGAGCATATAAAGAAGGCGTATAAACCTTCTTTATACGCTCTTGATATAATAAATATATTTAATAGTATATTGGAAGGTGGAAACTTCAGAGAAAATTATCATAAAATGGGACCAAAATATTCAATGGTCCATCGGACCATTGACTTTGAAAATCTGATGGTCCTCCTGATTATTTGATGGCCCCGGACCATCGGACCATCGCCTATTTCGACCCCTGCCCTCATTCTACCTTGGTTTTGCTCTCTCTCATGCATGTGTTTTCCAACACGCTTTTTTTTAAACATGACCTTGTAACGTGTTTTCCGAAATGTAAAGGCACACCACGGTATGTACACTTGGTTCTTGATATATATATATATA
>NW_014577143.1:221759-225277 GCF_000485595.1 Priapulus caudatus | reverse complement strand
CCGCGACCTCGCCGCCACACCAACTTAAGACTTCACCGCGGACTACCATGACCTGCTAGCGATCCTTACCTTCTCAGCCCCTGGGTAAGTTAGAGAGCCACCGCGGTGTGTCAGCTACCGGGCTACCACGCACCCTGCTCCTCCTCTCTCTCTCTCTCTCTCTGCTCTCTCTTCCTCCTCTCGTCTCTGCTCGTCTTCTCTCTCGTCTCTGCTTTCTCTTCCTCCTCTCTGCTCTGACGCTCCTCCCCTCTGTCTCAGTGTCACTCGCTCCTCTCCGTCTCCCCTCTCCTAAGAGATCTGCCTCTCGTCCTGCTGGCTCTCCTCTTCTCCTCTCTGTCTCTCTCTCTCGGTCCTCGCCTCTCTCTCTCCTCTCGTCTCTCTCGCTCCTCTCTCTGCTCTCTCCTCCTCCTCTCTCCTCTCCTCTCTCTGTCTCTGTCACTCTCGTCTCTCGTCTCTCGCTCTCTCTTCTCGCTCTCTGGCTCCCTCTCGTCTGGCTCTCTCTCTCGTCTCTCTTCCTCCTCTCCTCTCGTCTCTCTCTCCTCTCCTCCTCTCGTCTGGCTCTCTCGGTCTCTTCTCCTCCTCTCCTCTCTCTCTCCTCCTCTCTCTCTACTCTCTCTCTCTCTCCTCTCTCTCCTCTCTCTCGTCTCTCTCTCTTCTCTCTCTTCTCTCTCTGCTCTCTCTCTTCTCTCTCTCTTCTCCTCTCTGCTCTCTTCTCCTCTCCTCTCTCTCTCTTCTCCTCTCTGCTTCTCTCTCTCTCTTCTCCTCTCTCTTCTCTCTTCTGCTCTCTCTCTCTCTCTCTCTGCTCTCTCTCTCTCTCTCTCTCTACTCTCTCTCTTCCTCTACTCTCTCTCTCTCTCTCTTCTCTCTCTCTCTCTCTCTCTTCTCTCTCTCTCTCTCTCTCTCTCTCTCTCTCTCTCTCTTCTCTCTCTCGTCTTCTCTCTCTCTCTCATCTCTCTCTCTCTCTCTCTCTCTCTCTCTCCTCTCTCCCTCTCTCTCTTCGCTTCTTCTGCTCTCTCTCTCTCTCTTCGTCCTCTCTCTCTCTCTCTCTCTCCTCTCGCTGTCTCTTTTCTCGTCCGCTTCTCGCTCTCGCTTCCGCTCGTCGCTCTCGCTCTCTCTCTCTCTCTCTCTCTCTCTTCTCTCTCTCTCTCTCTCTCTCTCTCGCTCTCTCTCTCTCTCTCTCTCTCTCTCTCTTCCTCTCTCTCCTTCTCTCTCCTCTCTCTCTTTCTCTCTCTTCTCTATCTCTCTTCTCTCTCTCTCTTTCTCTCTCTCTTCTCTATCTCTCTCTCCTCTCTCTCTCTCGTTCTCTTCTTCTCTTCTCTCTCTCTCTCCTATCTCTGCCTCTCTCCTGTCTCTCTCTCGTCTCCTCTCTCTTTCTCTCTCTCTCCTCTCTCTCTCTCCTGCTCTCCTCTCTTCTCTCTCTCTTTCTCCACTTCCCAAACCTGTACCCGCTGACGAGGATCACTGTAATGACGACGCTCCTTTCCCATTCGTCTGTGATGTCGCAGTGAAGCCACACCAGCAGCAGCAACGCGACAGCAGCTGCACATGTGGCTCTGTCTGTCCGGTTCGTCTCGCCGCCTTGCAGTCAACTAACGCCTCCAGGCGCCGGGCATGTAACGAGTTCGCGAGTGTAGTAGCACCAGGGGACAACCGTGAGCAGTAGCTATGCATCACCACCATCCACCACCACCCGCAGCAGGCAGCGAGCAGACAGCAGGCAGGCAGCAGCAAGGCAGTAGCGCAGCAGCGGGCAGCAGCACAAAGCAGCTGCACAAGCAGCAGGCGAGCAGCAGGCAGTAGGCAGCCAGCGAGCACAGCGGCACAAGCAGCAAACGCGACAGGGGCAGCAGCATGGGCCAGCGAGCCAGCAGGCAGCGCGCAGCAGCAGCAGCCGCAGTCCAGCAGCAGCAGCAGCAGCAGCCAGGCACAAGCAGCAGCAGCAGCAGTAGGCAGCAGGCGAGCGCGGCAGCAGCTGCAGTAGCAGGGTGCTGGTGCTGGCTATAAATACTGGCCAGCCCTGGCAGTGAACGTTGATCCAGTCAGTAGAAACGATTCAGGTAGCAGGAGGTGAGTAATCGCAAATTCATTTAATAAAATTTTATTTTATTTAAATTTTATAAATATTTATAAATAAATAAATATAATAAATACATGTATATTTATAAATTTTATCAAAATAATTTGTCATTATTCACCCCTGGTAGTAGTAGATAGCGGCTGTGCAGACGTGTGCACGCGTTTTCTGGCTCTTATCTCTGCCTACGCTTATAAAATTTACCCCCCCCCCGTCTGTCTAGCACCACACATTTCTCTCTTCATCGCGCAAATTAGCCCTCACTTATCCTTGTAGCACCTCTCTTGCTCTCGTTCGCTCTCTCTCCATCTCTCTCTCTCTCTCTCTCTCTCTCTCTCTCTCTCTCTCTCTCTCTCTCTCTCTCTCTCTCTCTCTCTCTCTCTCGCTTTCGCTCTTTCTTTCTTTCTCGCTCTCTTTCTCACACACTTTCTTGCACCCCTTCTCTTTCGTCATTGCACCTCCTTTCTCTCGCGCGCCTGGGCGCGTGCTCACTCTATTTCTTTCTCTTCTCCTGCCTTTTTCCTCAACTCCCACTGCTCCCGTCCCCCTCTCCCCTTCCAGTCGTTCCCACTATGTATACAAGCTTGTTATGATTCTGTTACATTCACATGCGTGGCTTGCCAATCTGCCGTTTATACAACGATTTCTGAGCTTTGCGAGAAATATTTATCGAAGAATTTCTCACCTGACCCACTTTTCCTCTTCTTCTTCACACACCGCCTTCCCAGACGCAGCATTTCACGCATGCCCTGTCATCACCACCCAACCCCCGAAACGCACACGCGGAATTTATACGCTAAACGGAACTCAACACCTTGCTTGCGGTGCATTTAGACTCGCAACAACGACTGCCAGATAAAATTATGTGCACTCGACGACGGTAGAACCTTGGAGTAATCACTCTGAATGATTACGCCAAGGTAGAGCATACCGAAACTTTTCCACAGTAAAAGACGAGTAGGTGGTTTCAGAAGACCAGCTAATTGTTCAGATCGTTCTTGCGTATACGACTTTGTAAAGAGTTTACACACTATAGCTACACAGCATTTTGATTGCATGTCTCACCGCCACCATATTGGACCATCATCTCAATCGTGTAGATGAAGTGGTGGGTGCATAATTCGAGTTCATATCGCAGACATTTGCAGCTTTCCAATTACAGTTATCATGTACAATTTTACAGAAATCCCCAAAGCCGGCTGATTCCAAAACTAGAGTACAGTAATAAAACTAATATACCCCACATCATGGAAGCCAGAAGAAGTGTCCGTGATATAAAATTCTGCAACTGTTATCACGCCGCAATTATTGACGTCTAGCTATCATATAATCAGGATATTATCAACTTTTTTTGGCCGAAAGCTTTTCTGTGAGAATAAGCTGTTAAACTATTACATCAGTATAATATATATATATCTATATCTATCTATCTATCTATCTATCT
>NW_014577143.1:213875-220925 GCF_000485595.1 Priapulus caudatus | reverse complement strand
CAACCAATTATAGGATTTCATAAATATATTAGATAGAATAGCATACACATACACGCACACACACACACACGCGCGCACGCATGCACACACACACATACACGGGTAAGGAAATTGCTGATTTCCTGGCACTTTGACAATAGCATATTATCTCACCTACTAATCACTGCGGGGACCTGTAATGCCATTTACATAACCAGAGCAGTAATACTACAACGTGGTTTAGATCCCATACGAGAACGATGCAACACAAAGTTATAATCAAGCACCTATAATTAGCTATAGGGGTTTAAATGCAAGTAGCCTAGTATGTATTGCCACACTGCTGTGTTCAGACTGTCATGGTCAAAACAATGACATCAACCATGCTTAGAATGATACCATGCTAAATACAATTTTGATTTAACACCTGGATATTGTGATCACTCACCTATTGATATTTCAATATTTCATATATCGTGATTTTGTGATATTTTGTGATTACTTACCTGGTTGCACTTGGCGACCGTCTCCTGCTCCTCCCGACAACGAATGATCCAGGTCACCACTGACACCAGGTTTCCGTAGCTCTGTTGCTCCACTAGCACTCATGCCAAACAGTGGACGACCTCTTCTGCCTGGCATCTGGTGAAAGTTTGAAACCAGTTTGACGCAAAGCAGTAATGGGCATTTGCATTTTAAATGACTCCTCTAGGACAATGCAAACTATCGTAGCAAGATGCATTCCTGTGATTTGTAGCTGTGCAGCCAATGAAGTGTGTGTGTGCATGAGTGCGTGTGTTTGTGTGTAAGACGATGCCAAATGGAGCTTTCGGATACAAATGGATGTATCGGTGAATCGTTACACCCCTACCATGCAACCACAATTCTCATGAATATGCACATGTATGTAACCATACAATTTAAACCAATAGCCCAGTCAAAATAATACTTTACGAGCCTACTAATAAAACTATCTGGCTCTGGAATTAAAAGTGGGCAGGTATTTTTTTTATAAGAGCCAACACTGACTAATGATTTTTCTCTTTGCCGAGTAAAAATAATTGTGCAATTTCTCCTGGACTGTGAAGAACAATCGTTATGAAGTTTCGTACGCACACAGAGGCGATAACCCGATTGTAGTGTTTAGGTGATGAATAACCACAACAATAATGTGAACACAGAAATCAAACACGGACACTAACTAACTACGTATCTGCCACGTATATTTTATTCCCGTAGTGGTACCCCACATTCACCACTTTACTACACCACTTGTGTGTGCAACTATAGGCCTTGCACCACAGTGGTGATCAGTGGCGAATCTAGAGGGGGGTTGGGAGGGGGGGTTGCACCCTCCCCCCCACTTCAGCCACTGACTAATGTTATGATACTAGTAAAATAGGGCCAAAAATAAAAAAGTCAGTCGGCAGGCTGATAGAAACTGGGGATTTCCCCTGTGACCACACAGACGCCTGAATTTTCCAGGTGGGAAGGGCCATGCCCCCGGACCACCCTAGCATAGGGTGCCTTCGGCACGCCATCGCTCAAATTTCAACCACCCCATCTCCTGAAAGCGAGATCTGCCCTTGGTGACAGTGATACAGAAATACTATGTAAGTAAAGTTATAGATTAGTTAAAGGAATAATATGTCCATTGATTATGCAATGTTGACAAATGCTAGAGTAACTGGCACCTTGTGTAGTTTTAGTACTTATAGCCAAACACGTATTAGTTTGTGCAATATCACTGCTGGTTACTAAGAAATGTCTAATTGAAATTCGCAGTCCAAGAAATCAGTTGACTGAGTTGTGTACAGTTTCAAACCGTAGCCGGCAAAGCGGGTGTGATACAGATTTATAGTGCACCGGACATTTTCGCACGCATGCTCGGCCGTCAGTGTTGTCGAGTCCGCCCCCCCCCCCCGAGTCCGAGTCCGGCACCCCCCCGAGTCCAGTTTTGATAAAAAATAGGGAGAAAATCAGAAAAAGGGAAAAATCGGAAAAATCGGAAAAAAATCGAAAAAGGGACAAAAGAGAAAAAAATTGGGCAAACAGTGCATGCGTAGACATTCGAAAGTGTATAGTCAGCACAAAAACACACGAGACACGAGTCATACAAAAACGTGTAAAAGTAACGGATCCATTTGTGTTTTATCGAGAATATACGCGAGGCGGCTTGTTGAACCAAATGGAGGAGTGCCTAGTAAGCTTACCTTCGAAGTGATAGAAGAAGAGAAAGAAGTGGTAGAAAAAGCGCATAGGGAAGAAGTGACAGCAGATTCAATCAAAGGGACAAGAATCTTACTCGAGCCATTGAAAACGTTAGCAAGATTAGGCCGTGTATCTAGAAAACTAAGATGTTTTAGTTTTAAATTCTTGTAAACTGCGTGCTTAGGCAATATGTACAGTTTGTGTAGCTATGTATGTAGTGGCCTCGAGCCGGACACGACGCTGAGTCCTCGAGCTCCCCGAGCGGAGGGCCTGAGTCCGAGTGCCGAATGCATTGCACTCCGGGCGCCAAGACCGAGACCAAGGAAAACGGTCTCGGCGGCCGGTCTCGAGGGCCAAGACCGCCTCGAGACGCTACAACACTGTCGCCGTACGCATGCTATGATCAGTGATTTCGTAAACATGGACGCACGTAATAAGGAACCTTTTTTGTCAGGGCATGTCCATGTGCGTTCGTGATTAGTACCGTGTGTTTTACTCGCATTTTGCCCATGTTTAGTCCGTGCCGTGGTTACACAGCTGACACGCCTCCATTTCATCTGGGCGTCCAAACATAACGGGCCGCACAATGTTTACGTCATCGGGGGGGGGGCAGGGACTTATCGCTCGCTCCTGGATGTACGTTTACGGCACGTAAAATGAATATCAACACTGAGTTTCAAGTCTGGCATTGTAATGTAACGCAAGCAGTGATATTGGACAAATTAATACCGGTTTGGCTATAAGGTATGTACTTCAATAATGCGGCGGCAAATTTCCACTTTAGGCTCTTAGGTATCAGCGAAGTGATGCACAGATTTCTGTGTTCATCAAACTGATGCACGGACTTTCCTGTATATCAAGGAATGATGCAAAACCCTACCCGTAACGCCTAAGTCATAAAGTAAAACCTTAGGTCATCAACAAAGTGTGTTAGGGTTTAGCGGTTAGGGTTTTTGCATCATTCCTTGATTATGGAAATCTGTGCTCAGTTGATGATACACAGAAATCTGGTTGCATCACTTCGTGAATACCTAAAGCCCGCACAATTGCGAACATTTTGCTCAAACATTATCGTAGCAATGTTCGCAAAGAAATGTTCAAGCAATGTGGCGGTGAAAAAGTGCCGCCGAACACTTGTTATCCCGAACAATGTTTCTTGAGATCGGAATGTTTTTGATATCTCGAACTTGTTTCGTGCGAATGTTCGTCAATGTGG
This sequence comes from Priapulus caudatus, assembly GCF_000485595.1. Classification (NCBI taxonomy): domain Eukaryota; kingdom Metazoa; phylum Priapulida; class Priapulimorpha; order Priapulimorphida; family Priapulidae; genus Priapulus; species Priapulus caudatus. Next base: position 217,519 of record NW_014577143.1, on the reverse strand, counting down.
CGCTGAATGTCGAACAATTCTAGGAACATTTGTAAAGTAGTACGGCAATAGCAGCACGATATGTGGTCCAATGATTCTTTTGTGGGCACAAATCACGGCGACTGATCACCGGTGACTCTTTAACAACACGATGCTACTAGATGGGGCACGAGGTTGTTGTGTGCAAAATGTTCGCAATGTGCTTCAGCAATTGTTCAGCCTGCACATTGCCAACAAAAACATTTGTTCAGGACGAACATTTGTTCGGGAAAACTGTTAGCAATGTGCGCGCAGGCTTAAGGTTTCCGCTAAAAGCTGGATTTGCAACGCCTTACTTACTACACAAGGTGCCAGTTACTCTAGCATTCGTCAAGCATTGCTGCTGCATAATCAATGGACATATTATTCCTTTAATACGCCGGTATGTTACTATATCTGTTGGCATGGAGCTCGCTCTACTGCACTAACACCTACGCACACATTACATCGAATAATAATTATTGAGTGCATTGAAGCATTTGATACCGATAATCCGCACACGACACACACGATACTGTCAGTGCGTCTTGGGTAAGTATGCGGTGCAAATCACTTTAGGCACCTTAGGTTACGAGGGTGATGCACAGATTTTCTGTGTATACATTAACTGATGCAAGCAGACTCTATTTCTATAACAAATGATGCAGAAAACCCTAACCGCTAACCGCTAACGCCTAGTCCCTAACCCTAACCCGAACCCACTTCGGTGATACTAAGGCTAAGCCAAGGGTTATACTTTATGACTTAAGTCACTTAGGGTTAGGGTGTAGGGTTTTTTTGCATCATTCCTTGAAATACGAGAGCCGAAGTCTGTGCACAGTTGGATGCCTACACAGAAATCTGTTGCATCACTTCGTGATACGCTAAGGTGCCTAAAGGCTAAAGTTTGCGCCGTAAGTAATCTATGACTGGTCAGTGTCCTAGATACAATAATGTAACGCAAACCCAGAGGAATAGGGGGATTCCCCCTATCCTCTGGGTTTTTGGTTACATTGTATGTACTAGTCAAGTGTCATGCACAGGCGAGTCTGATGCAGATTGCAGGAAGTGAGGAAGCAGTAAACATATTGAACCTAAATGAAATACAACAATATTGCGAGTAGTTCTCGAACTACTTGTAAACGAGGCGTAAAACTGATCTAAACATAAAAGTACCTTAGAAGATCGAATGAATTCAATCGTTACGGAATAACGCAACACATTAGAGAAACAACGCTGGGGAAAAGACAACACTTTCACTTTGTAAGTCCGCACCCAATGTTTACAATGTTTTTTAACACGTATAAACAGTTGTTCCAGCAATTATCCGAATATTCATAACATGTTATTACATGAGAATGAATATTTATTATATTGAGTTGTCAATAAATAATGTCATTACAATAAATCAGCAACTTGACTTGTGGCGTGTGGCGATGATTGAAATAGTTTGGTGCCCTACTTCATTCCAAGATGGCGAAACGCAAGCGTTTACATGCTGCTGAGAAATTACAACAAAAGTCAGCTAAAATTCCAAAACAGGAGGTTAAGATAAAACCAGTCAGACACTCTGATGATCCCCACCAGAAAAAGGTTAGCGATCCCAGTAAACACATTGCCCAAGATCCAAGTAGACATTAGTATGAAGGCCAGCATAAATCGCCGACACCGCTTACGAGTTACGTATAAATTAGGCCGTGCTATTCTTACGACCACGAACCAGTGCGTAAGAATTATTTATGGACTATTCTTACGACATGCAACGCGCATGTGCATAATAGTTAATAGTAATATAACTAGTTTAGGGAGTCGCCTACACCTACTCCCTAACCCAGGGCTGCCAACATTGGGTGATAGTTGAGAGTGAGATGGCGAGTGAGCGAAGCGACCGAGCGGGTGTGACGTACGCATTCCCAATGCGCATAGCGATCGGCAAACGCAGCGGCCTCCGATTGGTCGGTGAATCCGATCTTCAAACCGAAGTACGTCACAGGTCAACAGAAATGGCGCTTAGTATATTCGCCGCTCGTCACTTCGAATTTTTGTAACAGGTTATATTAGTTTAATACAGAGTATTGTGATACATAGTAAGTTCCAAGATAGCGGAGAAAGGTTCGTGTTGAGAATAAACCCAGTTTGGAAGTTCTAGTCTCTGAAAACGCACTAGCAAATCACCCTGAGTGATTCACTCAGGGGTTCCCTGAATTTCCTCCACAGAAAACCATAGCGACGCGTTGTAACCCTACCCTGTGTTTGGGTTACATTATTGTATCTAACCCTAACACTAACACTAACGCTCAGACTAACAGATATTAGACCGAATAATTCTGTACCATATAACCTTTTTTATATTTTGGTTAGGGTTATTGGGACAGAACGGGGTTCATTGAAATTTCGTGAGATCGCATGCAAAATGCATGCGCTGCGAATGCGGCCCGTACGCCGCTATTGGCGCGGGAAAAAAACCTACCGTTCCCATCTACATGGCTTTACCTTGCTACTGATATGTGTACACATTCACTTCAATCGTTATTCACTTCTTAAAAGATTGTTTTTCAGAAACCCCGCTTCATTTAACTTTAGTAAATTACGTTCGCCATTTACAAACAATCAGACCAATTAGAGCGAGTCTTACAATATAGCCCCTGGTTCTCGTTTATATCTGTGGCGCTGCAGGAGGGCTGATAGACTCGCTCTGATTGGTCTGATTGTTTGTAAATGGCGAACGTAATTTACTAGAGTTAAATGACGCGGGGTTTCTGAAAAACAATCTTTTAAGAAGGGAATGTATACACATATCAGTAGCAAGGTAAAGTCATGTAGAAGGGAATGGTAGGTTTTTTTTCTCGCCAATAGCGGCGTACGGGCCGCATTCGCAGCGCATGCATTTTGCATGCGATCTCACGAAATTTCAATGAACCCCGTTCTATCCAAATAACCCTCACCAAAATATAAAAAAGATTATATGGGACAGAATTATTCGGTCTATACAGATATGTACCTGAGATACATATAATATATGTATACACAAAGTGTACCAGACTTGTACTACAGAAGTGTATTCTAACCGTAACACTAACCCTAACCCTAACCCTAAACATACCTCATATAAAAATATAAACATAATACTAAACAACCTAAAACTACCTCGAGTACATATCTGGACTGTAGTACCTGATACGGCAACGACCCCATCTGCAACACTAACATTAACTATAAACCTACTCGATTTCCTTATAAGTTATATACGTAATATATCTTACAAAAACAATCTATAGTGTATAACGACATACGCAACGCATGCGCATGCGCGTTTGCATGTCGTAAGAATAGTCCATAAATAATTCTTACGACTGGTCGTAAGAATAGCCACTTCCTATAAATTGCGTGCAACAATCAACACCTGTACTCTGTAGCTGTAGAGTGTACTGTGTAGTACTAGTAGTAGTACTAGGCTGTAGGGGAATTACCAAAAGAGACCGTACGTTCAACCGCAACTGGAAATAGGCAGTTGACTTTTTGAGATGGAACAATACCACCCACCGATCTTTCTTTAATTGCAATGCTTAATCATTTTTAATTAACATTTTATTATTAATTTGTACTAATAAGTAATAGTAAAGCTCATAGGGTCTATGTCCCCCAGG
>NW_014577143.1:212502-212784 GCF_000485595.1 Priapulus caudatus | reverse complement strand
TATATATATATATTGGCTGTATACTCGTGTAGAGTGGAGAATGCATAATTTTACTAAGTAGCATCAGTTTGGGTTGTTACTACTGTTTCAGATCTGTGAGATGAAGAACTGCAACAAATGTATATTCTTTGAAGCTAAGAAGAAGAAGGATCTTTACATGTGGTGAGCTGTACTATAAGTTAGGAAAGCTGATCATACCAAGTGTGTATTCAGGGTTGGTAGCGGGTCTTCCAAAGTCTTATAAGTACTTATTTTGTCAAAAATAAAATAAGGGCCCTTATT
>NW_014577143.1:196131-212492 GCF_000485595.1 Priapulus caudatus | reverse complement strand
AACTTTGGTTAGACCCCAATACCGCACGAGAACGATTGCAACACAAAGTTATAATCAAGCAGCCTATAATTAGCTATAGGCGCGTTTAACATGCAAGTAGCCAGTATGTATTGCCAGCACTGCGCTGTGTTCAGACTGTCATGGTCAAAACGAATACATGCAACCAGTGCTTAGAAAATGATACCATGCTAAATACAATTTTGATTGCCAACACGCTGGATATTGTGATCACTCACCTATTGATATTTCAATATTATATATATCGTCGATTTTGTGAATATTTGTGATTACTCACCTGGTTGCACTTGGCGACCGTCTCCTGCCTCCTCCGCACAACGAATGATCCAGGTCACCAGCTGACACCCCAGGTTTCGCGTAGCTCTGTTGCCCACTAGCACTCATGCCAAACTAAAAAAAAAAATAAAAAAAAAAAACTGGACGACCTCTTCTGGCCCTGGCATCTGGGTGAAAGTTTGAAAGCCAGTTTGACGCAAAGCAGTAATGGCCATTTGCATTTAAATGACTCCGTCTAGACAATGCAACTATCGTAGCAAGATGCATTCCTGCTGATTTGCTAGGCTGTGCACAATGAAAGTGTGTGTGTGCATGATGGGGGCGGCTGGGTGCATGGTGTTTGTGTACATCAGATACAAAATGGAGGTATCGGGAATCGTTTACACCCCTACCATGCAACGCACAATTCTCATGAATAGTGCACATGGCTATTGTAAGCCATACAATTTAAACCAAATAGCCAGTCATAAATAATACTTACGGCCTACTAATGAAAACTATCTGGCCCTGCGAAACCAAAAGTGCGGCAGGTATTTTTTTATAAGAGCCAACAGCTGACTTAATGATTTTTCTCATTTGCGAGTATAAATAATTGTGCAATTTCTCTGACTGTGAAGAACAATGCGTTATGAAGTTTCCGCTACGCACACGAGGCGAACCTGGATTGTAGTGTTTAGGTGATGGAATAACGCACAACAATAATGTGAACACAGAAATCAAACACACGTACACTAACTAACTACGTATCTGCCAATGTATATTTTTATTCCGCGTAGTGGCTACCCCGACATTCACCACTTCCTACACCACTTGTGTGAGCAAACTATTAGCCCATTGCACCAGCAGTGGGTGATCAGTGGCGAATCTATGAGGGGGGTTGGGAGGGGCGTTGCACCTCCGCCCCCACTTCAGCCACTGACTAATGTTATGATACTAGTAAATAGGCGACCAAAAAATAAAAAGTCAGTCGGCGGCTGATAGAAAGCTGGGGATTTTCCCCTGTGACAACAGCCGCCTGAATTTTCCAGGTGCGATAGGGCCATGCCCCGACCAACCCTAGCATAGCGGTGGCCTTCGGCCGCCATCGCTCAAATTTCAATCCCCCCATCTCCTGAAGCCTTAGACTCTGCCCTTGGTGACAGTGATACAGCGAAATACTATGTAAGCTAAAGTTATAGATTAGTTAAAGGAATAATATGTCCATTGATTATGCAATGTTGACAAATGCTTAGAGTAACTGGCAACCTTTTGTAGTTTTAGTACTTATAGCCAACACGTATTAGTTTTGCTGCAATATCACTGCTGGTTACTAAGAAATGTCTAATTGAAATTCGCAGTCCAAGAAATCAGTTGACTGAGTTGTGTACAGTTTCAAACCGTAGCAGGCAAAGCGGGTGTGATACAGATTTATAGTGCATCCGGACATTTTCGCACGCATGCTCGGCCGTCAAGTTGTTGTCGCAGTCCGCCCCCCCCCCCCGAGTCGAGTCCGCGCACCCCGAGCTCCAGTTTTGATAAAAAATAGGGAGAAAATCAGAAAAAGCGAAAAAATCGAGAAAAAATCGGAAAAAAATCGGAAAAAGGGACAAAAGAGAAAAAATTGCAACAGTGCATCGTAGACATTCGAAAGTGTAAGTCAGCCAAAAACACAGAGACACGAGTCATACAAAACGTGTAAAAGTAACGGATCCATTGTGTTTTACGAGAATTACACGGCTTGTTGAACCAAATGAGAGATGCTGATACTTACCTTCGAAGTGGTAGAAGAAGAGAAGAAGTGGTAGAAAAAGCGCATACGGAAGAAGTGACAGCAGATTCAAATCAAAAGAAAAGAATCTTAATCCGAGCCATTGAAAACGTTACAAGATTAGGCGTGTATCTAGAAACCTAAGAGTTTTAGTTTTAAATTCTTGTAAAACTGCGTGTTACAATATGTACAGTTGTGTAGCTATGTATGTAGTGGGCTCGAGCGCGCCACGACGCTGAGTCCTCGAGTCGCGAGGCTTGAGTCGAGTCCGAATCATTGCACTCCGAGGCCAAGACCGAGACCAAGGAAAACGGTCTCGCGGCCGGTCTCGAGGCCAAGACCGGCCTCCGAGACCTACAACACTGTCGGCCGTACGCAATGCTATCATCAGTGATTCGTAAACATGGACGTTCGTAGATAAGGAACTTTTTGTCAGGCTGTCCATGTGCGTCCGTGATTAGTACGTGGTGTTTTACTCCATTTCCATGTTTAGTCCGTGCCGTGGTTACACAGCGACACCTCCATTTCATCTGCCGCGTCACAAACATACGCGGCCCGCACAAATGTTTACGTCATCGGCGACTTATCGGCTCGACTCCTGGATGACGTTTACGGCACGTAAAATGATATCAACAACTGATTTCAAGTCTTGCTTGTAATGTAACCAGCAGAGATATTGGACAAATTAATACGCGTTTGGCTATAAGGTAATGTACTTCATAACGGCGCAAATCCACTTTAGGCACCTTAGGTATCACGAAGTGATGCACAGATTTTCTGTGTATCATCAAACTGATGCACAGACTTTCCGTATATCAAGGAATGATGCAAAAACCCTACCATAACCCTAAGTCATAAAGTAAAACCTTAGGTATCACAAAGTGTGTTAGGGTTAGGGTTAGGGTTTTTGCATCATTCCTTGATATATGGAAAGTCTGTGCATCAGTTGATGATACACAGAAATCTGTGGCATCACTTCGTGATACCTAAAGCCCGGCACACATTGCGAACATTTTGCTCAAAACATTATCGTAGCAATGTTCCAAAGAAATGTTCAAGCAATGTGCGGTGAAAAAAGTCGCCGAACATTTGTTCCGAACAATGTTTCTGAAGATCCGGAAATGTTTGATATCTCGAACATTGTTCGTCGAATGTTCGTCAATGTGCGCTGAATGTCGAACAATTCTAGGAACATTTGTAAAGTAGTAACCAATAGCAGCACGATATGTGGTCACATGATTTTTGTGCACAATCACCGACTGATCACGTGACTCTTTACAACACAGCTACTAGATGGGGCCACGAGGTTGTTTGCTGCCAAAATGTTCGCAATGTGCTCTCAGCAATTGTTCACCTGCACATTGCCAGACAAAAACATTTGTTCAGACGAACATTTGTTCGGGAAAATGTTAGGCAATGTGCGCCAGGCTTAAGGTTCCTAAAGTGGATTTGCACCCTTACTAACTACACAAGGTGCCAGTTACTCTAGCATTCGTCAACATTGCTGCTTGCATAATCAATGGACATATTATTCCTTTAATACGCCGGTAGTTACTATATCTGTTGGCAATGAGCTCGCTCTACTGCACTACACGCTACGACACATACATCAATAATAATATTGATGGCATTGACATTGACACCGATATCCGACACACGACACACGGATACTGTCAGTGCGTCTTGGGGTAAGTATCGGTGCAAATCCACTTTAGGCACCTTAGGTATCACGAAGTGATGCACAGATTTCTGTGTATCATTAACTGATGCACAGACTTTCCGTATATCAAGGAATGATGCAAAAACCCTAACCCTAACCCTAACCCTAACCCTAGCCCTAACCCTAACTACCCCAACACACTTCGTGATACCTAAGCCTAAGCCTAAGGTTATACTTTATGACTTAGTCACTTAGGGTTAGGGTTAGGGTTTTTGCATCATTCCTTGAAATACGGAAAGTCTGTGCATCAGTTGATGATACACAGAAATCTGTGCATCACTTCGTGATACCTAAGGTGCCTAAAGCTAAAGTTTGCGCCGTAAGTAATCTATGATGCGTCAGTGTCTAGCATACAACTAATGTAACCCAAACCCAAGAGGATAGGGGGGGATCCCCCTATCCTCTTGGTTTGGGTTACATTATTGTATCTAGTCAGTGTCATGCACTGAGTCTGATGCAGATTGCAGGAAGTGAGGAACAGTAAAACATATTGAACCTAAATGAAATACAACAATATTGCGAGTAGTTCTCGAACAACTTGTAAACGAGGCGTAAAACTGATCTAAACATAAAAGTACCTTAGAAGATCGAAATGAATTCAATCGTTACGGATAAACGCAACACATTAGAGAAACAACGCTGGGGAAAAGACAACACTTTCACTTTGTAAGTCCGCACCCAATGTTTACAATGTTTTTTAACACGTATAAACAGTTGTTCCAGCAATTATCCGGATATTCATAACATGTTATTACATGAGAATGAATATTTATTATATTGAGTTGTCAATAAATAATGTCATTACAATAATATCAGCAACTTGACTTGTGGCGTGTGGCGATGATTGAAATAGTTTGGTGCCCTACTTCATTCCAAGATGGCGAAACGCAAGCGTTTACATGCTGCTGAGAAATTACAACAAAAGTCAGCTAAAATTCCAAAACAGGAGGTTAAGATAAAACCAGTCAGACACTCTGATGATCCCCACCAGAAAAAGGTTAGCGATCCCAGTAAACCCATTGCCCAAGATCGGAGTAGACATTAGTATGACGGCCAGCATAAATCACCGACACCGCTTACGAGTTACGTATAAATTAGGCCGTGCCTATTCTTACGACCACGGACCAGTCGTAAGAATTATTTATGGACTATTCTTACGACATGCAACGCGCATGCGCATAATAGTTAATAGTAATATAACTAGTTTAGGAGTCGCCTACACCTACTCCTAACCCAGGTCTGCCAACATTGGCTGATAGTTGAGAGTGAGATGCGAGATGAGCGAAGCGACCGAGCGGGGTGTGACGTACGCATTCCCAATGCGCATAGCGATCGGCAAACAGCAGCGCGCCTCCGATTGGTCGGTGAATCCGATCTTCAAACCGAAGTACGTCACAGGTCAACAGAAATGCGCGCTCAGTATATTCGCCGCTCGTCACTTCGAATTTTTGTAACAGTTATATTAGTTTAATACAGAGTATTGTGATACATAGTAAGTTCCAAGATAGCGGAGAAAGGTTCGTGTTGAGAATAAACCCAGTTTGGAAGTTTCTAGTCTCTGAAACGCACCAGCAAACCACCCTGAGTGATTCACTCAGGGGTTCCCTGAATTTCCTCCACAGAAAACCATAGCGACGCGTTGAACCCTACCCTGTGTTTGGGTTACATTATTGTATCTAACCCTTACCCTAACACTAACACTAACGCTCAGACTAACAGATATTAGACCGAATAATTCTGTCCCATATAACCTTTTTTATATTTTGGTTAGGGTTATTGGACAGAACGGGGTTCATTGAAATTTCGTGAGATTGCATGCAAAATGCATGCGCTGCGAATGCGGCCGTACGCCGCTATTGGCGCGGGAAAAAAAACCTACCGTTCCCTTCTACATGGCTTTACCTTGCTACTGATATGTGTATACATTCACTCATCGTTATTCACTTCTTAAAAGATTGTTTCAGAAACCCCGCTTCATTTAACTTAGTAAATTACGTTCGCCATTTACAAACAATCAGACCAATTAGAGCGAGTCTTACAATATAGCCCCTGGTTCTCGTTTGTATCTGTGGCCGCTGCAGGAGGGCTGATAGACTCGCTCTGATTGGTCTGATTGTTGTAAATGGGAACGTAATTTACTAAAGTTAAATGAACGCGGGTTCTGAAAAACAATCTTTTAAGAAGGGAATGTATACACATATCAGTAGCAAAGGTAAAGTCATGTAGAAGGAATGGTAGGTTTTTTTTTCTCGCAATAGCGGCGTACGGGCCCGCATTCGCAGCGCATGCATTTTGCATGCGATCTCACGAAATTTCAATGAACCCCGTTCTATCCAATAACCCTCACCAAAATATAAAAAAAGATTATATGGGACAGAATTATTCGGTCTATACAGAATGTACCTGAGATACATATAATATATGTATACACAAAGTGTACCAGACTTGTACTACAGAAGTGTATTCTAACCTAACACTAACCCTAACCCTAACCCTAAACATACCTCATATAAAAATATAAACATAATACTAAACAACCTAAAACTACCTCGGGTACATATCTGGACTGTAGTACCTGATACGGCAACGACCCCATCTGCAACACTAACATTAACTATAAACCTACTCGATTTCCTTATAAGTTATATACGTAATATATCTTACAAAAAACAATCTATAGTGTATAACGACATACACAACGCATGCGCATGCGCGTTTGCATGTCGTAAGAATAGTCCATAAATAATTCTTACGACTGGTCGTAGAATAGCCACTTCCTATAAATTGCGTGCGACAATCAACACCTGTACTCTGTAGCTGTAGAGTGTACTGTGTAGTACTGTAGTAGTACTAGGCTGTAGGGAATTACCAAAGGAGACCGTACGTTCAACCGCAACTGGAAATAGGCAGTTGACTTTTGAGATGGAACAAATACCACCCACGATCTTTCTTTTTTAATTGCAATGCTTAATCATTTTTAATTAACATTTTATTATTAATTTGTACTAATAAGTAATAGTAAAGCTCATAGGGTCTATGTCCCCCAGGTTACTGCCGGAACGTACCCTGGTAACTATCTAGCTGATATGGTTAGGGAGTGGGCGTAGGCGACTCCCTAGACTCGTTAGTGGAGTAGGCGAGGTACGGTCCGGCATATTAGATAGTAGTATTTAGTACCAGGGTACGTTCCAGTATACCGGACCGTACCCAGGGTACGTTCCGGCAGTACCCTGGTCCCTGGGGGACATAGACCCTATCAGCAATAGTAAAGTACTACTACTAGTACTAGTAGTACCGTCATCACTGATGATTCGTTTAGTTCTTTCTGTCAACTTAAATAGTAATTATGGCTCCATATTCATGGTTTCATCAGAAGCTAGTTTGCGAATTTAGCTGCGTACTTTGGCTTGTGCACCTTGTACGTTGAAAACAAAATATCTTCTAGTAAAAGCCCTACATATTTTTTCACATTGTATTCCACAGTCTAATATTGTCAGTCATATTTTTCCAGCCTAAATGGATCAACAAGCAAAGAGTGCTGATATTTTCATCGAGGGGAATATCCTTCAGGGATCGTCACCTAATGTCAGACCTCAGAACTCTCTTGCCTCATTCTAAACCTGGTAACTTACCGCCATCTAAATAGATACAATTCGTAACGATCAAAGTATTTCCCAGCATCACCATCATCATCAATGATTACACGGAGAGTAACCAGATCAAAGGGTCAATGTAAAAAAGATGTTTTGGTGAAGATACATTAATGAGCACTATATGATATAATGTGTGTGTGTGTGTGAGTGTGTGTGTGTGTTTGATGAATGTCGAATATACATTCTGTCTTTGCAGATACAAAGATGGACCGGAAGGACAAATTGCTTGTAGTTAATGAGGTTGGTACATTGTTACATGTAGTAGTTGTTAGTCTAATGCTATATATATATATAAATATATATAAATATATATATATATTGGCTGTATACTCGTGTAGAGTGGAGAATGCATAATTTTACTAAGTAGCATCAGTTTGGGTTGTTAATACTACTGTTTCAGATCTGTGAGATGAAGAACTGCAACAAATGTATATTCTTTGAAGCTAAGAAGAAGAAGGATCTTTACATGTGGTGAGCTGTACTATAAGTTAGGAAAGCTGATCATACCAAGTGTGTATTGTGTGTGGGATTTGTGTGATCGCTCAAATGGGTGATCATGCAGGCAGAATGTAGATATTTATGCAATTACTGCTCGAGTAGCTATAACCCCTTTGGAGGCATGCAAAGAATTTGCATTTAAGGGAAGACTAAATAAACTAGTCAAACCTGTAATAACTGTCCATTCTATAGAGATGACTTCAATGTATTATTCACCTCAATGGAAATGCCATGTGTCCTTCATAAAGGAATGTTCATTCTATAAAAGCGATTGCACCCCTGACATTACATAGTTTTGACTGCATATGCATTATACATCCTCTAAGTTAAAGTTATATTCAGACCAAAGGTAGTTCAGTGCTAGAGAATCACAGCTGACAGTTGTCTGCATGCTTGCTTTAGTTAATTTTATTACTGTATGTACGCTTATGTATTTTATCATTTATATCTGCAGGGTGTCCAGTGTTCCCAGAGGACCATCAGTGAAGTTTCTAATTGAGAATGGTATTAATATTTAATACTTCCATTGACGTTGGACAACACTGATGCTTTCTGCATGTTTACCAATAAATTGTTGAATTCTGTGTGCTGGTAGATAGTTGTTGGAAGTAATGTTTCTTGTATTTGTTTGGACAGTTCATACAATGGAAGAATTAAAGATGACAGGCAACTGTTTGAAAGGATCTAGACCACTGTTGTCTTTTGACAAGGTATGAAGTAGCTAGAAGTTTAGGATGTATTATACATTATTTTTGCTTTATTACATCTTGGTGGTAGTGGCATTCTTGGTATTGATCTCAATATTTATGTTATGTAAGTTGTTTTGCTTGACTATTATAAAATATATCACTTGGCAGATTGAAGATTGAATAAAATTAAACAAGATTCAATGCTATTTCATAGCTGCAGTTCTAATGATGCAATATCGACAATTAATATAAGTAACAAGTATATAGACCAGAAGTTGAAACTTGGTCCCTATTATAAATTGGTTCTTAAAACCGTACGAACATCTTAGAAATATCCAATCATTTAAAATAATGTCATTATTCCTTAATGTATCAAACACATGTAGGATAATTAGATTCATGTCTGTATTGTTACCAATCTACCTGTTACAGAACTTTGACACACAGCCACATTATGCAATCATAAAGGAAATCTTCATTCAGGTAAGAGCTAGTTTCTACAACACATTTTCAAGAATTGAACTATATTGTGGCATCTCTGTAACTGTGTAAGTGTTATTATAAGTGTGTATGAAATCTGTCGGAATTTTGTTAAAAAAAGCTGTCGCGTAGCAACTACTAGTTGCCCGTTTTCTTGTCGCTGATTTTCCGATGTTTTCATTGTAGACGTTCAGCACTCCGAATCACCATCCGAAGAGTCAGCCGTTTGTGGACCACGTCCTGACCTTCTCAATACTTGACAACCGAATATGGTTCCGCAACTATCAGATACTAGAGGAAGATGGATCTTTAGCTGAAATCGGTGCGTGTGAATTAGTGAGCGGTGCTGAAGGGCAGCGATACAGATATGGTTCATTCTACCAAACCGTGGCACCTTATTTACAAAAAATGAGTTGACTGGCATTGCCCCAAAGTGGGAAACTATTTGGCGATTTCAGTTTAGCTATAGGTTCAGGCAACAATGGATGTGTAACAGGGTGATGACAGTATAAAGGTAGAAATTAATCTTACTCGCTGTTGTTGACTTTCTTTGAAGGAAAAATATATGCACGTGCACGCACACGCATGCACACACGCATGCACGCACACACGCACAGATGAGTGAGGATGGCTAGACCACTATCAAAGTGATTGCATATGGTTTCAGGTGCTAGGGTCTAGTCTGTGAATAATGAGTAATGCATCTGCCATCTATCTATTCACAGGACCCCGGTTTGTTTTAAACCCAATCAGGATCTTTGAGGGAAGCTTTGGAGGACCAACTTTGTTTGAAAATCCCCAGTACATTTCTCCAAATCAGGCATGTTGAATATTCGTAATTCTATTATTTTGTTTATTGTTAGTTAGCTCATTAAGTGTTTAAAGGGTTATGAAGTGGCTGTCTAACAATACATTAGTTTAGTTTCAATTCTTGGATTTGCATGTCTGTATGATTATTGTACGGTATTGCTGTATGGATGTGGATATAGCCTACCTATCACGAAATGATTTGTTTTAATGGGATAACTTCATAATCCTACACGCGTTTCTGTGATAATTTCAAGATGGCCGTTTTTTCATCGCAAATTTCCAGTGGTTGTCATGTGTGTAAGTACTCACTGATGACCATGTTAGGTGTTACGCAGTCGGTCATCAGCTAACAAGGTTTACCCTGGTCTGACATTGACTTCCACCTCCTCATGTTGCAGTATCGCAAGCAGCTGAAACTATCGACGGCCGACAAGTACAAGAACAAGCAGGATGCGAAGACTGCTCATCAGTTGAGACATGCCAAGCAAGGCAACACGTACAAAGTCAATCCGACCGACGACATATTCCAGACGTTGCCACCCGAGGAGGCCGTGGGCGTAGAGAAAAAGATGTTCTCTCGAAAGCGGTCGTTGAGAAAAATCGGCACGGTAAAGCGTACACCGTGACCGCGTGCCGGAGAGGGTGCAGGGTGAATGGCATTAACCAGGACTGTCTGCATGGCTGTAACTAGAGCGGCAAGATGCAAGGTACATCAAGGCATCTACTGGGATCAAGTCCACGTAACTGTAAACAAAATATGGAGCGTGGTGCGTGGTCAGTTGCGGGTTACAGCTCTACTGGGATGTGTGGCAGCAGGTGTATCAGTAGGAAAACCCATGACTGTATCACGTGAGAATTCTCATCCTTGTGTCCTAGTAAAGAAGCGAGACCACCGTGCTTTGACATAAGTAAAAGGAGGGGGAATCAGTGATGCCAAAAATTGTACACATGTATGTTAAAATAAAATGTGCCAGCATTGTTCAAACACAATATTGGCAAATTGAAGTCGTGGCATTTTCTCTGAATGTATTTGAACAAACATGGCCGTTACTGCTGTTGTCACGGTATAGGTAATAATAAGACGCTCAGTATTCGCGAGTATGATCGTTACTAGTAAGTGATTGCTAATCATGATCTCCGTGATTACAACGCATTTCTAGAGAATAAAAGCACCCATATTATCTAGTAATATTTGTGTAATGCTATATCTATGGCATGATCGCAGAGTAATATGTTTGTTATCAAATATGCTGACAACTATACAACTGAACTGTGTATGTTATAAAGAGAACCAAGATAAAAAATTCTGTTGTAAACAAATGTTTTTTGTGTGTGTTTTTTTCACACATGTCTAACAATATTAACTACAGTACATATGAACTTACATAATCTGCTCCTCATTATACTCCAAATTTCAGTGGTCACATTTTTCAGTTTACATATTTAATTAATGTTTTGCTTACTATGAGTGACAATTGGACCCAGTTCTCTAAAATAAGAAACAATATTTTGTAGACAGTAATTTTCTATGACTACTACCATCTCGTTACTAAAAGGAAGACCACACTATCAGAAGTATTTCTGTAATGGCTCTCCTAGAACCTTCTCCATCAGTTGAACAACGTCTTGACAGTATCGCTCCACCTCTAACGATTCATCTGCAATAGTAAACACAATTGACATTAACCGGTACATCAGCCAACCTGTACTGTTAATATTATCAATACCTTGTCATATAAACTTCATAAGCCTATGGTATAGAAGAAGGAAAGCCAACCAAACACGTGTGACAGTATTGCACTCATTCTACGGGTGATTTGTTTGAGTGTTGTTAAACTACGACATACAACTGAACAATATCTTTGAAAATGGGTAAAATTTAACCAAAAAGCTTGTTTAAGAAGTATTAACATGAACACATTACAGAATCGACGCATGTATTTATGGTATTAACATTGTAGCAATGCGTTTTGACCATTCATTACTGTGACCTGTGAGCTCTGGCAATACACATACCTTCCATAAGTTCGGCAAGGAACGGCAGCGTTTCTGGTAGCAGATTCATATATTCTTCCCCTAACTTGTGCGTGAATTGTTCCACCACTTTCAACGCCCCCAGCCGCACCTAAAAACCAACAGCTTTAGTTCTACTTCCTGATCATGATCACCTGCACATACAATCTCTATACTAACAGAGACCCACCATGCCCACATAAGGTGTTACCCCAAGCTCCGAAAAAAAAATTTGTCACAATTAATATAAGAGTCACAGCAACTCACTGTAGCTGAGGCATGTCTTGACTTCCACAGAACTTGGTAGTTCAGTTGTTTCCAGAGGGAGTCATCAGAGGCTGCTACAGCAAACTGGACGAGGCACGGTACCAAGTGTTCTTCTACTCTAGCATTGTACAGCTCTTCTCCACCGCAGAGATTCTCCAACTAGAAAGTATAAACGCACAAGGTGCTTGAAAACTGCCAACAAACACAAGTTTAGACTTAGCAACTACGTAACAACATAAACCTAACAGTATTATCATTATTTGATTGATAATATAGACAGTGGAGTGTCTTACACAGACCAGGGTAACTGATTTCTCACTGTTTCGCTCTCATTTTAAAAAGTTCTACATTGCACATTTACCTAAAAAATATAACACATCCCAGAGTAGCATCACTTGCCTTTACCCCGCCACTATGAAGATAAACTAGTCATACCTGGTCAGCGAGTGGATGCAATAGGGCTTCGAATCTCTCCTTGTTTACGAAGCCCTGGGTGTCATACAGGAAACAGCTGTGTAGGCAGGAGAGGATGAAACCCAGCAGAACAACACTCTTCTGCTCACTTGCATCATCCTCATCTTCGTCAAAGTAAGCTTCGTCTGTAACAGATGGGCACGTATACAACGATAAAAAATTGAATGCTTTTATTGTGGTTTTCATATTCATGAGTAGGCTAAATTTCTGCTCCTGCTAAACATATTTAAGCCGAAGCGCTTGTGAACTTTCTTTCTAATCTTTGATGAACATACAGCCAACAAATCTTAGTAAAACAGCTTTGGCTCTTCCACTAAGTATGGACAATCAGAATCCAACGCAATATCATGTGTCAAGCTCACATCAAGACATCTCAAATGATTAACAAAAGCATGAATACCACTAACAGAAAGCAAATTACACCCAACACTCGTCTGCATTGGTTTCTCAGCACAAGATGAGAATTGAGAAATTTCGACATTATAGATAATAGTTTGAGTCCCTCGATCCTACCTGTGTTAATGCTGTTGTTTGTAGCTAGAAGTGTTGCAGCATTGGTCACGAGGTGGCCAGCAAAAAGTACAAACAGTCCTTTCAACTTATCTGCAATGCTGGAAAATGATATGACAATAATTACTAATCAACTATAATATATGCAGCAAATACAACCTTGGCTTTATTGGAATAATGTAACAAGTTATAGGAATACTGCATAATATGCTGTACATGGACCTATTTTAATTGTAATAATCAAGAGCGTATAAAGAAGGAGAGCGTACAACGGTGAAATGCTGAAACCATGTTGCAGTATTATTCAAATAAATAAACATTCCCAGTTTTATTTTGACGATTCTTTGCAGTATTATTGATCAGCTGTCCTACCTTGCTAATATAAAACAAACCGCTTGTCCCTACGATGCCCCTACGCTTAGATAATGAGGGGTGAAAATCTGGTTTTTTAGCCAAAATCCGAATCAGATGACTAGGCACTGCAACCATCTCTCGCTTTGTGGCCAGTGTGTTGCTTCCGGTCGCTGCCGTGTAGCGCCATGGTAGCGCTGACTCACGTCATACTACCAGAGTTTACTATACATCCAGCGTGAGGTGGGCGTGAGGTGGGCACAAGTGGGGGTCGTCACTACGGCAATCAATAACAGACGTCATTCATTCCATTTGTCAATCATTGACGGAAACACGCGAGGTCTCCCAAAGTTATCTCAAAGCGAGAGATGGTTGCAGTGCCTAGTCATCTGATTCGGATTTCGGCGAAAAAAACAGATTTTCACCGCTCATTATCTCAGCGTAGGGGCATCGTAGGAACAAGCGGTTTGTTTTATATTAGCAAGGTAGGACAGCTGATCAATAATACTGCAAAGAATCGTCAAAATAAAACGGGGAAAGTTTATTTATTCGACTAATACTGCAACATGGTTTCAGCATTTCACCGTTGTACGCTCTCCTTCTTTATACGCTGTTACATTATTTATAATAATTTCCAATTAGAATATGAATTTTTATATACCTGGCTACCAGTCTGTAGAAAGTCAGTACCCTGTCCTTTGGTGTTTCTGGTCTAGTCGCCCAGTCATACAACTGAAAAGGGAAAATAGCCCATCAAACATTTCCAAAGATGAATCTACTACGTGAACATTCTATTTAGACTTAGTAAGAATGATCACGAATAGCACAACTGTTGACAGAGATGATATGATATTCAACCAATTACGATTATTTTTCGTTATTCTTATTTTGTTTATTAACGAGAAACTTGTCTTGTAGCGAAGAGCGATTAGACTATGACCTTGTATCTCACCTTGTAAAACATAGGACGGAACGTTTGCTCTGACATCTTCATCACCATAGCTAGAATGGCTTCAATCACGTGACCTTCCACTTCCATAATAACATCAGTGGATTCCTGCAAAAATGAATTATTAAAGCACACGTGTACATAAGAGGAGAAGGAAGATGCACATTACATATGTATAGCACACACTAATATGATATCCATATATAAATGCTAATCCAAACATCACATGAAATGTCCATTAACTGTTGTATGATTCAAAAACTGTTATACATAAAAAATAAACATTTTATAACCTTAATTTACTACTTGTTATAGGTTTCTGTAGAAACGACAAGGACTCACGTTGAAAACAGCTTTAATCTAGTCTTAAATGATGCATAACTATGAATGTAACACACTCACAAGTGCTTATCTATACGACAATAAGCAATCACTACTGTACATTTTACTCATTATGAGTTAGACACTTCCCATTTGTAAACGCTGTCAATTTAAATTTTTTCATAAACAGGAAACTTAAGAGAGGACTGCCACATATTGTGCAGCACAACAACTTTCACTGTTTGTTGCCAGGCAGCAACACTTACGGTCGGATGCTGTGTCCGGAAGTCTAGCACATTCATGAAAAGACTAACGATCTGTTGATGATGACCAGTCAGTTCGTCCTTGGACATCGATGATAGACGCTCACTTAGAATCGACATCAAAAACCCGATGGCTTTCTGCAAGAAGCAAAGGTGGACACTTACCACACAGTGTTCAGAGCACATATCCAACATCATGTACTACATTCAGCTCCCGCAACAAATGATGCTCGAATGCCTGATTTGAAACGGAATACTAATGTATTTTCGTGTAAGCCCAGATTAGATAATTCATGAAATTAAAGTTACACATTTGCTATAAATATTATATATATTGTGCAATATAGGTGAAAGTTTGCTGCGCATTCAGTTTTTTGTAAAAAATGATTTTTCCATAATTATAATCATTTAGCAGCAGCTAGGAAAACCCATACCTTCCCTGTAGAGGTCAGTTTTGTATAGCCTTGTGTAATGGCTGGCACCAGCACTCTAGGTGCAACTGTTGTTGCCAGATTGTGTCTGAAATCAGGTAAAATAGCAAGGTATTGACATGAGACTTTTATCAACGTCAATAAAACTAGGAACACATGTATACGTGCTATTATATATGGGTTTATGCATGGTTAAACATACGACCAGCAATAAATTGTTTGTAACTGCACATAATATGTTCAGCTAACCCCTGTCCTGCATAAGTAGCACAATGATTAGTGTCAATTACATAGCCTTGTACATCGCTAACTTCCTTTTCCTCTTTGCTCCATTCGTGGCACATAGGGCCTTAGCATGCGTGTGGCTTTGGTTTCAGTGACACAAACACAGGGTGATACTCCATTAGGAGTGTTCCCAACTTTAATGACATTAATGGTCATAATAACATATATATATATACATATATATCAGGAGTAGATAATAGGGAGGAGTGTGACATCAATAAACAAGGGAAATTCGTCATTTACTAGCCTTATAATACCTACGCGTTTATTATTTACTACGCGTAATTCATCCAACTTGAGCTCAAATCGGACACAGTACATTCGCCCATCATCGTACGAAATCGTTTCCTCGTAGACACCCGCAATCCGTAGATACAGCCTAAAACGTATGCCACGATTCTCCATTCTCTGGCCATTAATCCAACGCCCATTGCGCGCCTATAATTCAGACAAAAGGCAGCAACCTGGCGCGCAGTCGCTGTGTTTGCTCTCTCGGATAGCTGAATGTGGCGTTGTGGCTCGCAGGGAGATTGGAGATCGACGCAACACTCGACGAGCTAATCATTTGGTTGGCGTGCGTGCGTGAAGGCATGCCAGCTATGTACA
>NW_014577143.1:174376-196121 GCF_000485595.1 Priapulus caudatus | reverse complement strand
CGATGTAGCAATCGATTTCTTAGACTGTCGCGCGAGTTTTTATACGTGTGGCGAATCATGCGTTGATGCGTTGAGTGTGCGGCGATTATCTAGTCGCCCCGCCGGACCAGCTGACACGAGGAAGCAGTCGCCCGGGTCAATTTTCTAATCGCCACTGGCGACTGGGCGACCGCTAGTTTCTCACGCGTGCATTGGCTAACGAGGTTTACCCTGGTCTGACATTGACTTCCACCTCCTCATGTTGCAGTATCGCAAGCAGCTGAAACTATCGACGGCCGACAAGTACAAGAACAAGCAGGATGCGAAGACTGCTCATCAGTTGAGACATGCCAAGCAAGGCAACACGTACAAAGTCAATCCGACGACGACATTATTCCAGACGTTGCCACCCGGGGGGCCCGTGTCGGGCGTAGAGAAAAAGATGTTCTCTCGAAAGCGGTCGCTTGTAGAAAAATCGGCACGGTAAAGCGTACACCGTGACCGCGTGCCGGAGAGGGTGCAGGGTGAATGGCATTAACCAGGACTGTCTGCATGGCTGTAACTAGAGCGGCAAGATGCAAGGTACATCAAGGCATCTACTGGGATCAAGTCCACGTAACTGTAAACAAATTATGGAGCGTGGTGCGTGGTCAGTGCGGGTTACAGGCTCTACTGGGATGTGTGGCAGCAGGTGTATCAGTAGGAAAACCCATGACTGTATCACGTGAGAATTCTCATCCTTGTGTCCTAGTAAAGAAGCGAGACCACCGTGCTTTGACATAAGTAAAAGGAGGGGGAATCAGTGATGCAAAAATTGTACACATGTATGTTAAAATAAAATGTGCCAGCATTGTTCAAACACAATATTGGCAAATTGAAGTGTGGCATTTTCTCTGAATGTATTTGAACAAACATGGCCGTTACTGCTGTTGTCACGGTATAGGGAATAATAAGACGCTCAGTATTCGCGAGTATGATCGTTACTAGCAAGTGATTGCTAATCATGATCTCTGTGATTAAACGCATTTCTAGAGAATAAAGGACCCATATTATCTAGTAATATTTGTGTAATGCTATATCTATGGCATGATCGCAGAGTAATATGTTTGTTATCAAATATGCTGACAACTATACAACTGTGTATGTTATAAAGAGAACCAAGATGAAAATTCTGTTGTATAAACAAATGATTTTTTGTGTTTTTTTTCACACATGTCTAACAATATTAACTACAATACATATGGGCTTACATAATCTGCTCCACATTATACTCCAAATTCAGTGGTCAAATTTTTCAGTTTACATATTTAATTAATGTTTTGCTTACTACGAGTGACAATTGGACCCATTCTCTAAAATAAGAAACAATATTTTATAGACAGTAATTTTTCTATGACTACTACCATCTCGTTACTAAAAGGAAGACCACACTATCAGAAGTATTTCTGTAATGGCTCTCCTAGAACCTTCTCCATCAGTTGAACAACGTCTTGACAGTATCGCTCCACCTCTACGATTCATCTGCAATAGTAAACACAATTGACATTAACGGTACATCAGCCAACCTGTACTGTTAATATTATCAATACCTTGTTCATATAAACTTCATAAGCCTTATGGTATAGAAGAAGGAAAGCCAACCAAACACGTGTGACAGTATCGCACTCATTCTACGGGTTGATTTGTTTGAGTGTTTGTTAAACTACGACATACAACTGAACAATATCTTTGAAAATGGGTAAAATTTAACAAAAAGCTTGTTTAAAGCTACAAACTGAAGCTATTGAGTATTAACATGAATACATTACAGAATCGATGCATGTATTTATGGTATTAACGTTGTAGCAATGCGTTTTGATCATTCATTACTGTGACCTTGTGAGCTCTGGCAATACACATACCTTCCATAAGTTCGGCCAAGGAACGGCAGCGTTTCTGGTAGAAGATTCATATATTCTTCCCCTAACTTGTGCTGTGAATTGTTCACCACTTTCAACGCCCCCAGCCGCCACCTAAAAACCAACAGCTTTAGTTCTACTTCCTGATCATGATCACCTGCACATACAATCTCTATACTAACAGAGACCCTTATAAGGTGTTACCCCAAGCTCCGAAACAAAATTTTGTCACACAATTAATATAAGAGTCACAGCAACTCACTGTAGCTGAGGCATGTCTCGACTTCAACAGAACTTGGTAGTTCAGTTGTTTCCAGAGGGAGTCATCAGAGGCTGCTACAGCAAACTGGACGAGGCACGGTACCAGTGATCTTCTACTCTAGCATTGTACAGCGCTTCTCCACCGCAGAGATTCTCCAACTAGAAAGTATTAACGCCACAAGGTGCTTGAAAACTGCCCAACAACACAAGTTTAGACTTAGCAACTACGTAACAACATAAACCTAACAGTATTATCGGTATTTGATTGATATATAGACAGTGGAGTGTCTTACACATACCAGGGTAACTGATTTCTCACTGTTTCGCCTCTCATTTAAAAAAGTTCTACATTTCACATTTACCTAAAAAATATAACACATCCCAGAGTAGCATCACTTGCCTTTACCCCGCCACTATGAAGATAAACTAGTCATACCTGGTCAGCGAGTGGATGCAATAGAGGCTTCGAATTCTCTCCTTGTTTACGAAGCCCTGGGTGTCATACAGGAAACAGCTGTTGTAGGCAGGAGAGGATGAAACCCAGCAGAACAACACTCTTCTGCTCACTTGCATCATCTCATCTTCGTCAAAGTAAGCTTCGTCTGTAACAGATGGGCACGTATACAACGATAAAAAATTGAATGCTTTTATTGTGGTTTTCATATTCATGAGTAGGGCTAAATTTCTGCTCCTGCTAAACATATTTAAGCGAAGCGCTTGTGAACTTTCTTTCTAATCTTTGATGAACATACAGCCAACAAATCTTAGTAAAACAGCTTTGGCTCTTCACTAAGTATGGACAATCAGAATCCAACGCCAATATCATGTGTCAAGCTCACATCAAGACATCTCAAATGATTAACAAAAGCATGAATACCACTAACAGAAAGCAAATTTACACCCAACACTCGTCTGCATTGGTTTCTCAGCACAAGATGAGAATTGAGAAATTTCTAACATTATAGATAATAGTTTGAGTCCCTCGATCCTACCTGTGTTAATGCTGTGTTTGTAGCTAGAAGTGTTGCAGCATTGGTCACGAGGTGGCCAGCAAAAAGTACAAACAGCTCTTCAACTTATCTGCAATGCTGGAAAATGATATGACAATAATTACTAATCAAACTATAATATATGCAGCAAATACAACCTTGGCTTTATTGGAATAATGTAACAAGTTATAGGAATACTGCATAATATGCTGTACATGGACCAATTTTAATTGTAATAATCAAGAGCGTATAAAGAAGAGAGCGTACAACGGTGAATGCTGAAACCATGTTGCAGTATTAGTCAAATAAATAACATTCCCAGTTTTATTTTGACGATTCTTTGCAGTATTATGATCAGCTGTCCTACCTTGCTAATATAAAACAAACCGCTTGTCCTACGATGCCCTACGCTTAGATAATGAGGGTGTAAAATCTGGTTTTTTTAGCCAAAATCCGAATCAGATGACTAGGCACTGCAACCATCTCTCGCTTTGTGGCCAGTGTGTTGCTTCCGGTCGCTGCCGTGTAGCGCCATGGTAGCGCTGACTCACGTCATACTACCAGAGTTTACTATACATCCAGCGTGAGGTGGGCGTGAGGTGGGCACAAGTGGGGTCGTCACTACGGCAATCAATAACAGACGTCATTCATTCCATTTGTCAATCATTGACGGAAACACGCGAGGTCTCCCAAAGTTATCTCAAGCGAGAGATGGTTGCAGTGCCTAGTCATCTGATTCGGATTTCGGCGAAAAAAACAGATTTTCACCGCTCATTATCTCAGCGTAGGGGCATCGTAGGAACAAGCGGTTTGTTTTATATTAGCAAGGTAGGACAGCTGATCAATAATACTGCAAAGAATCGTCAAAATAAAACGGGGAAAGTTTATTTATTCGACTAATACTGCAACATGGTTTCAGCATTTCACCGTTGTACGCTCTCCTTCTTTATACGCTGTTACATTATTTATAATAATTTCCAATTAGAATATGAATTTTTATATACCTGGCTACCAGTCTGTAGAAAGTCAGTACCCTGCTCCTTTGGTGTTTCTGGTCTAGTCGCCCAGTCATACAACTGAAAAGGGAAAATAGCCCATCAAACATTTCCAAAGATGAATCTACTACGTGAACATTCTATTTAGCCTTAGTAAGAATGATCACGAAAATAGCACAACTGTTGACAGAGATGATATGATATTCAACCAATTACGATTATTTTTCGTTATTCTTATTTTGTTTATTAACGAGAAACTTGTCTTGCGGCGAAGAGCGATTAGACTATGACCTTGTATCTCACCTTGTAAAACATAGGACGGAACGTTTGCTCTGACATCTTCATCACCATAGCTAGAATGGCTTCAATCACGTGACTTCCACTTCCATAATAACATCAGTGGATTCCTGCAAAATGAATTATTAAAGCACACGTGTACATAAGAGGAGAAGGAAGATGCACATTACATATGTATAGCACACACTAATATGATATCCATATATAAATGCTAATCCAAACATCACATGAAATGTCCATTAACTGTTGTATGATTCAAAAACTGTTATACATAAAAAATAAACATTTTATAACCTTAATTTAGCCACTTGTTATAGGTTTTTGTAGAAATGCCAAGGACTCGATCACGCTTTGAAAACAGCGTTAATCTAGTCTCAAATGATGAATAACTATGAATGTAACACACTCACAAGTGCTTATCTATACGACAATAAGCAATCACTATTGTACATTTTACTCATTATGAGTTAGACACTTCCCATTTGTAAACGCTGTCAATTTAAATTTTTTCATAAACAGGAAACTTAAGAGAGGACTGCCACATATTGTGCAGCACAACAACTTTCACTGTTTGTTGCTAGCAGTGTTTGTTGCCAGGCAGCAACACTTACGCGTCGGATGCTGTGTCCGGAAGTCTAGCACATTCATGAAAAGACTAACAATCTGTTGATGATGACCAGTCAGTTCGTCCTTGGACATCGATGATAGACGCTCACTTAGAATCGACATCAAAAACCCGATGGCTTTCTGCAAGAAGCCAAGGTGGACACTTACCACACAGTGTTCAGAGCACATATCCAACATCATGTACTACATTCAGCTCCCGCAACAAATGATGCTCGAATGCCTGATTTGAAACGGAATACTAATGTATTTTCGTCACGTGTAAGCCCAGATTAGATAATTCATGAAATTAAAGTTACACATTTGCTATAAATATTATATATATTGTGCAATATAGGTGAAAGTTTGCTGCCGATTCAGTTTTTTGTAAAAAATAATTTTTCCATAATTATAATCATTTAGCAGCAGCTAGGAAAACCCATACCTTCCCTGTAGAGATCAGTTTTGTATAGCCTTGTGTAATGGCTGGCACCAGCACTCTAGGTGCAACTGTTGTTGCCAGATTGTGTCTGAAATCAGGTAAAATAGCAAGGTATTGACATGAGACTTTTATCAACGTCAATAAAACTAGGAACACATGTATACGTGCTATTATATATGGGTTTATGCATGGTTAAACATACGACCAGCAATAAATTGTTTGTAACTGCACATAATATGTTCAGCTAACCCTGTCCTGCATAAGTAGCACAATGATTAGTGTCAATTACATAGCCTTGTACATCGCTAACTTCCTTTTCCTCTTTGCCTCCATTCGTGTGGCACATAGGGCCTTAGCATGCGTGTGGCTTTGGTTTCAGTGACACAAACACAGGGTGATACTCCATTAGGCAGTGTTCCCAACTTTAATGACATTAATGGTCATAATAACATATATATATACATATATATATATATGGTCATGGTCATATATTAGTTTGTGGTTTAATGTCATTTAGGTTAGGGTTAGGATTAGAATTATCAATCATTAATCATTAATGATATCAAAGTTGGGAACACTCCTAATGGAGCGTTAGCCCAAACACAAAACAGGCTTTGTCCAGCAAGGCAACTAGTTGTTAATTAGCAGGTAAGGATGACACCTATTTCTACAGTAGGTATATTGACTGAAGCAAATAGTGATAAAGTGTCTTGCTCAGAAGCACAACAGCATGCAGTGACCACAGTGGGACACAAATCCCAGGCTTTTCAGTTTGAACTGAAGTGTGCTACCCAGCAGACCACCAACTGCATGCCCTCTCTCGCTTTCTTACACCTGACGAATACGCCATGAATGGGGACAGCATACCTGAGGGCCTTTAGACGAATGTGCAGATGTGCTTCATGGGTGTTTACTCCATGTTCAGAGCTAGACAACCACGATACCTGCAAATCGAATAAAGATCTGCTCACAATCCAGAAATGCAGTAAAGTTATCAACAGTAGGAAATGAACAATATCAACGACCACACTATCAATCCACGGTTAAACGAATTTAATGCTGAACGAGGTAAATTGATCAAAAGGAATCCATATTGCCTCCTACATTAGGTAACCAATTAATAGTTTACAACGAACAATTGATCATGAATGTAGTTTCTTTTGATGATAAATGCTTACCCTAAAAATGATTTCCTCCATGTATGGACTGAGGAAGTTTGGCACACTCTCCACAATCTTATGCAGGCAAGTAACACTACTTAGCATCAGGAGATCGTTACTGAAATCAAACAACATATAACACTTAGTATATTATCATTAGCCATGAGCATATAGACGACATCAGGTTTTTTTGCACCACTATCAGTTGTAATCAGTCAAGTTATAATCCGAATTTGCAATATGATAACAATCACCAACTATTAGCAATAATAATATAAAACTATGAGAAAGTCAAGCACCAACAAGATGGCAGTAATACTGTTAAAGAAGCGACAGCGAGAACTTCACCATCTTTTATGAATGCAAAAATCACACATCGATCAGATCTTTACATCCAAAGCAGCACCTATTCACACTAGCAGGTCCATACATGTGCTGACAATTTTTTTGTCATTATTAACCCCTGATCTGATATGTACCTTGCAAGTTGCTCGGCATCACTGAGTACGTTAAGCAGTTTTGGCATCATGACAGATAGAGAGCTGATGGTGTGTGCTTTCAGACAGGAACAGAGCTCAGCGAGACAGAGTAGAGCACTCGCCAGCACGGCTGCGTTCAGACCTGCCTCGGTCACAATCGCGATGACAGCGTGCAGCACCTAATAAACATTTCACATATTACTCCACCACAGTGATCACTCAGCGGCAAATAGGTCATCGGAACTAGCATTAACACATTCGTTATTATTCAAGTTTTCTTAACCGTAATAAACAATATAAAATTATGATATAAAATAGTGTTCATAAACAATTTTTTGTACTAAAAATAGCTACAATTGTGGAATCGGCTATTAAGTGCTCGACTCCGTAATCATTCCAAAATACCCTATTCTGTTTAATCCGTTCCATCACAAAAATTCTTCTACGAAGACATGAAACACGTGCTACAGGGAACGACGAGGGCAGCACCAGCAACTATGGTGACCCTTTACAAGTGTAATGCTTAGCGGAGGATGCTTCTCACCTTCTTGAACGTATCCGGATGTTCGTCACCGAGGGCTCTACACAGCAGTTTCAGGGAGAAGAGTGCAGTCTGTTTGTTCACAGCCATCTCCTGCCCACTATCCTGCTCCTGTGCTACAGCCAGCAGCTCCGGTACGAGTGCAAGCAGCACCGGCACCTGCACAACACACGCGCACACATGTGAGTAGAAGAAAAAGCCCGCGAGTAACAGGAAAAGTCCACAGAATCTACTGCAACATGGACAACTTACGTGCATATGTGAGTAACAACAATTAAACTACCGGGTACTGCAAAATCGACTGCATGGTTTTCTGTAGTTACATGTGGTTGAAATGCATGACACACTATCTGCATTGTTGATCTGCCTACTTGATCAACTTTGTGTCTTTGCGCCTTCGATGTAGTGCCTTGGACTTTTTCGACTAATATTTATGAGGTTACACTGCTACATTCGACCTTCCAAACGTTCAATATCTGATCGCACAGGAAGCTCTAAACACTCGGGAGATAAGTGATGAAACTGTCTTACAGGAGAGAGATATTTTACATTCATACATGCACTAACGTACGCACCCACACACGCACGCATACACATACATACACGTATACATGTACACATGCACACACGTACGCACGCACACGCGTATGCACGCATGCACGCACTAACGCACACACTCACGCACGCACACACGTACGCACGCACACAAGTATGCACGCACACACGTATGCACCCACACACATATGCACGCACGCACGTATGCACCCACACACGTATGCACACACGCACGTACGCACACACACACGTATGCACGCATGCACGTGCGCACCCACACACGTACACATGCATGTACCCATACACGTACGCACGCACACACATACATGCACGTACGCAAGCATACACATGCACGGACCTGCTCCTGCTTAAAGAATGCCTGTTGTTGGTAGAGCTGTGAATGAAGTCTACTGTTGAGCAACTCGAGGGCTTTGCGGCGGATGGACAATCTCTCGTTACCCATCAGCCCTTGAATGACGGACAGGAACGCTTCGCTTGGCAACAGCGAATTCACCTGTATACACACACACACACACGGTTGTTATTACAGGTATTGACAACAAATTTGTCACTAAAAATTTCACAGATATTGATGACAAATTTGTCACTAAAACGGAAATGCAATTACACACACGGAAACAAATGCAATTAGAACCGCCACGATATACAGACTCTGCTGGAAAATCTCCCACTCCTCTGTCCCAACCCCCTAAATCGTATAGACGCACATATATGTCCATCGCATGTTCAGTACTCTACGATGTGCCCCACACTCACCTTCTCCAGTACATCGTACGCTTTGTGCAGCAGAGCCTTGTGGAACTTGCCGACGGGTTTCTGCGTGGCCGTGTCAGCCTTGCGAGCCAGCTGATAGATGGCACGCAGCGTTTCCTCAAGCAGAAGCTGGTACACGGGTTTCATAGCCTCTGCGCCCACATCGCTCAAGTTCACAACCTTCAAAACGGCACATCGTTACAGCAATGCGCATCGTTACAGTAACAGTAATCGCACAGGCCGTGTGTTTACTCGCTACCAGATAGATGAAAAAACAATTGCAGTACAGGCTGTGCTTACTCGCTACCAGATAGATGAAAAAACAATTGCAGTAGAGACTGTGTTTACTCGCTACCAGATAGATGAAAAAACAATTGCAGTACAGGCTGTGCTTACCTACTACCAGATAGATGAAAAAACAATGGCAGTACAGGCTGTGTTTACTCGTTACCAAATAGATGAAAAACAATTGCAGTACAGGCTGTATTTACTCACTACCAGATAGATAAAAAAAACAGTGGCGGTAAACGCGGAAACACACCTGGGCAACAAACGCGGGGCAGGACAGCAGCAAGGTTGCAAAGTGGATGCTGACAAACTTGAAATGTCTCAGTTCTTTGGACGTGTGCTGGCTGACATGGAAGAGCTGCTTCGTGGACTCCTTCATGCCACGAATCACCTTCTGCCGCTTCGCCGGCGTCTTTCTGACAGGTGTCTGCTGGTTGCCATGGGGATCTGGGAGGGTGAAATGAAGTCCAAATTAAGATTAACATGTAGTTTAGCAATATCAGATCGTAATTATTGTTTATGCTTATTTAACTGTGGGTACGTGTGTGTGTCTCTCTGTCTGTCTGTCTGTCTGTCTGACTGACTGCCTGTCTGTCTGTCTGTCTGTCTGACTGCCTGTCTGTCTGTCTCTCTGTCTGTCGGTCTGTCTGTCTGTGAACAAATTCCTGCATGCACGTACACACACACACGCATGCACGTACACACACACACACGTATGCAGGTAGGTACACACGCCGCCACGTGTCAACTAAATACAACATACAGGGTGCACGACAAGGGAGCATCTCGCCACCTCAGCAGCCTCAACCTCGTTTACAGGAAATGCATTTGTACCGTCCGACTTCTCCTGAGGGAGAGCCTGCATGTGGGCAAAGAGACTCCGCATCGCTGACGCCTGGGTGCTGGGAGGAAACGCCGCACACAGCTCCAGGCAGAACTCCAGATCTGGATGCAGGGAGGTCTGCATCATGAACACAAAGAGTTACATAATGCAGAGCATGGTTAGATCGTGTATCAAATGCTGGCCGTATAGTTGAGTAAATATTTGTATATATATATATATAACTATATATAAATAGTATAGTTTATAAGTTTGAGTCTTTCAGTGAGTTTCAAGGTCACAAACAAGATTGGCATTACTAACACAGGTGCAGAGAGACGTAGTCTGTAGGTCATCTTTATAAGAGTTAAAGTAAATCAGTTTTTTTTCAGCCCAGATGTTTGTAGAATTCAAGACTTCCAGCATATGCCAACAGACACTCTGTATTCACGTAATAAATAGTAGCAACTATATGTACCTTGTCATGTCATTCTATTTGATAGGCATTACTAATACAAGGGGCACAGTCTGACCGTCATCTTCACAAGTGATGAAGTAAATCATTGTTCGTCGGCCCAGACGTTTGTAATTAATAACTTCCTGTATATGCACACGTATATTCGCGTAATAAATAGTAGCAACTGTCACAGTCTGTACCTTTTCGTGCCATTCTGGCACGTCGGCTGCCGTCTTCGTGACATGCAGTTCAAACAGTAGTGCGAGAACCGTCCACAGATGGCGCCGGCTGCCGACGGTGTTTATGAGCTCGGTGAATAGAGGGAGCCTGCGGTGGGCGGGAATGTGCGGAAAAGCATCGACAAAGACCTGGACGATAGAGACAATCATGTCCGAACACTCCTCTTCTGATTGGCTCTCTTCGCTGGCCTGTGGAAGACCAGTTAAAAAAAGTTAAATCCTTCCCGTGCCTATGTGGAACATAGGGGCATATGGCGGTGCCTATCTATCCGTTTCCGTAACCCTGAGGCCCCGCAGCTGCTTTCACAGTAAATGCTACCGTAGGGGGTTAGTCCAAAGCTCCTCTTAATTCAAAATAAAGATAATTAAATCTTGAAATAACTATAGCTTATTACGGCTAGATCCCAGCATGTGTTTTACATGTTTAACGATCACCTTAGGAAATCTATTTTACAACCACGACCTTGTCTAGTGACGGGCTGACAATAACAATTCAAAAATCATCAGTAAAATCAATTCATCAATTCATTTGATTTTTTTAAATGAGACATTTTGTTAAAAAGAGGACTCGATCATCACATACCAATTGACCTTGCATAACCAAGACCTTGCTTGACCAAGAGACCTTGCATAAGATGTGTAAACCACTATCACAAAACGAGAATAATCGTGTATAACAAGTTAATTGTACCTTCACCATCGCAGGGATCACCGTCTTGACAGTGTTGCTGATCACTTGGAAGCTGTAGCTATCGTCCTGTCGCAGCAGGTTCGCTCCCATGAAGGTGAATATGGACATGATGTTGTGCAACACATGCACCTGTCACAGAACGCCATAGCGTACCGTCAATACTTACCATACACGCTGATGAGATATATTATTATGAGATATATTATTATGAGATATATTATTATAAGATGTATATATTATCAAGAGCTAATAATTAATGTATGATTAATGATTAGGTCTTGATATTATATAAAATGGCAAGAGCATTGATTGATCATGATCATGCATCATGATTCGTCGATATTGAAGACTTGATTAACGAAGGTGAATGCATACGTGACCCACTTCTAGCAACCTGATAACACCCTTTTAAACTCCTCACACCATTGCAATCCACAGAGAAACCTTCATACTGGTTTTCAAACCTACTGAAAATTTCCTAAACCGACGAGCCGCTACCCACATGACTGCTAAACACATAGAAACCCTTAAAGATTTCCCACGTTTCCGGGAAACATAAATAAAACCATTAAAAATCCTCCCACCTATCCAGGAAACAACTATATATATATACACTTAAAAATCCTCCTGCCTGACCAGGAAACAAATAAATCCATAAAATATCTTCCCACATTCCAGACAAACACATATAAACCCTTAAATATCTTCCCACATTCCCGACAAAAACACACATAAACCCTTCCAGTACATTTCCCCTTCCCCTACAGACACCATACGGAGTGCAAGACTCAATGGGAACATCTGTGCAGTGACAGTGAACAGCATGAGTGCGTGCTGGTGCTGGTGCTGGTGCGTGGAAGGGTTCTATAAAAAATATCTTCTCACCTTCCCGACAAACAGCCACGTATACGCCCTTCCCGTACACTTCCCCTTCCCCTACGAACACCATACGGAATGCAGGACTCACTGGGAACATCTGTGCAGCGACTGTGAGCAGCATGAGCGCATCCTGGTGCGTGAGAAGGTTCTATAAAAAATATCTTCCCACCTTCCCGACAAACAGCCACGTATACGCCCTTCCCGTACACTTCCCCTTCCCCTACGGACACCATACAAAGTACAGTATAAAGCACAAAGCACTCACGGGGAACATCTGTGCAGCGACTGTGAGCAGCATGAGTGCGTGCTGGTGCGTGAGAGGGTTCGCCGAGCCACGGATGCACGCGACAACAAGCTCGACGTTAAACTGGCGCGGCGCGAGCGTGGTGGCGTCGACGGGCGCGTGGTCGGGCGACAGACGCGTGCACGCGTGCTGCACGCACGACAGCAGCAGTTGTTTCACGTACTCGCTAGATGGCGTCACCTCCATCTCTAGGCACCTGCGCAGATAGTACAGTCACACACACAGTCGAATAACGAGAATAGATCGGAATGAATCCGTAGATTTATCGACAGCTTAGAGCCAATTCTGATGCTAAAATACACGAGATAGTTGCACGTAGGAGATGCGATGAATGCACGACAGCAGCAGCTGTTTCACGTACTCGCTAGATGGCGTCACCTCCATCTCTAGGCACCTGTGTGGATAGTATATAGCTACACTAAATAACTGAAATATATCGGTATGTATCCATAGACTCATTGACAGCTTAGAGCTAAAGCTAGTACTAAAATGTGCGCATAAATGCTAACCTGTGCGGATAGTATAGCCACACTAAATGAAATACATAAGAATACATCTTACAGATCGTGAAGTAAAAATGTAGACTTATTGACAGCTTAGAGCCTAATCTAATCTTAAATGCACAAGATACTTGTGCTTGGGAGATGCCATGTACGCACCGTCTAAGTAGGTTGAACAGAGACGGCACAAGCAGCTGGCTATGTAATTTTTTTCTTTTAATTTATTCCTTCTAATGCTAAAATGCATGAGATACTTGTATGTAGGAGATTCCACACACGCACCTTCCGAGTAGGGTGAACAGACAGGGCACAAGCAGCTGGATATTGCGTATTTTTTTCTTCTGGTGCATGACCTCTAAGATCAATATCACTCGTCGCCACGGCCTATCGTCAATCAGTGGGGTGGTAGACTCACTGGTCTCTGTAAAACAAACACCATTTTATTCAGAAACGTATTATCAATTATAACCAAGCACAGCACTAGGCAATGCAATATTTATATAATGATATTTACAGCATCAAGCTAGCTAGTAATTTTGTGAAATTAATTTTCCAGTTCACCGTTACACGGACCATGTTTTTTCTGGAAGATAGTCCTTGTAATTAATAAGACAACAATGCTGCAAAACACGAACGAAGCATGAGTTACCCCATACAAATCCAACAATTACAATACCGACCACAAAGACGAAGTAGATCTACAAGACTCTAGATTATACATCAGGCTGCCTCTAAAGGAATGCTTCCCCGTGACACATGTAAAACTGCATCACTACAAGCGACAAGTGGAAGCGTCTGCAGTCGACAGAACCAACAAACTACTCTACCGATCCAACCTTCCCCTCCTTCACCCACCCCCACCCCTCGCGCGAACACAGATCCACCGCACCCCACCCCCTCCAGCCACGCACCCGTCTCCATGGCAACCGCGTCGCCGCGTTCGGCCGCCGCCCGCGTCACGCGCGCGCTCCTCGGCTTGCGTATGGTGGCGCCCTCTGTCGCGTAGAGCCGCAGCAGCTTGTCGATCTCCGCGACGAGGCGCGGCGCGTCGAGTGCGATCGTCTTGAGCGCGCGTCGGACGTCGTCGACAACGTCGGCGTCCGTGCCGTCGACGAGAAGGTCGATCAAGGTCGCGAGCAACGTCTGCTGTGCGGCGGGCGACATCGCCGCAAACGCCAGCTTCGTCAGCTGCGGGGCAAACGAAACGACGGTATATTACAGATCATATATATAATAATAGACTATTATTCACTATATTCACTATTATATATTCACTATTATTCACTAATAATCTATTACTATTTACTCCTGATATTATTATATATCGTGCTACTATTACTTTTAACTTTTTTTTACATTTTTTTACGGGCGCCGATTGTAAATGACGTGATGTGTTGTTACTACTCGCTACACGTGTGCGTGCGTGCGTGCGTGCGTGCGTGCGTGCGTGCGTGCGTGCGTGCGTGCGTTTACATGCACCAGTCGCTGTGTCATGTATAGTGTTGAAGATCGGTCCAAATTTCATGATCGATCATCGGTTTTACAAAACGACCGATGATCGATTAATCATCGATCATTTTAGATTGCGGCAGTGATGCCGCGTCATCGTCGACACAACCGGTGTATTACGAAGAAATATTGACATTATTGTATGTGTAGCTAGTATTTAATGGTAAGTAAATTAAAGATACTGTTAAGGTTACGGACGGGTAACACTCTAAAGGGCATTGCAACATAACTGCTCATCAAATTTAATCAAACTCATATCCATTACATAAGAGAGATGTCTTTCTATGCTATCGATGAAAAATTTTTATTAAAAATTCATCGCTAATTAAGTGACGGCAAAAATTGTGAATTTATACAAAAATGCTTTTTTTGTTATTTCTCAGAAACAGCAGAGTTGGGACCTAAACTTTTAACCATAAGTTGTCCATAATATGAACAAAAAAGGGTCCCTAGAATTTTTTTTAAATGCTTTAATTTAGGAAATAAGTTGAAAAGATGTAGGAAAATTTAGGATTAGGCTTGATTTTCAGGAAACAGTCGCTTAGTTCCTTAAAAATTTACACCACACCGTGTTTAGTAGTATATGTGTAAATGTATGTACTTGTGTCAAATCTGGGGAAAAAACAAAAAAACAAAACAACGTTCGAGTTGTACTCGGTCGTCCGATTTTCTACTCGATTAATCAACTCGGCAGCCCAAACGAGTAATGATTGACGAACTCGATTAATCGGAACACCACTAGTCATGTATCTGTGCTGTCATGTCATATATGCTTCAAGCACACGCAACAACACACCTGAGCAAATGCCATCGCCTGCGGGCTGAGCATGTCCGCCTGAGGTCGACGGGGGGTGAGCAGCGCTTGTTGGAACAGCTGGAACAGCTCCAACTCCACGCTCAGAATGCCGGCCGTAAGCTCCGTGAACTTCCGCAGGATGAACTGCAGCGACGCCACCTGGTGTCGGCTCATGCTGGCTGAGTCGTCCCTCGCCAGGGCCACCAGGCGTGCGAGCGGCGGTTGTAGAAGTAACAGCACTTCCTGCGACGACAACAAGTAAACAAGGTAAACAAGCATAAATAAACGAGGATGCCGAATGGGTTTCTCACCAATCAACAGCATCAGCGTTGACGCTCGTTATGCAAACGCCTTGACGAGGTAGTCATGGCGCCCTGACGTCCTAACAGTGTTAACAATTATAATTTTGACTTTGTAAATTTAATTGTAATATTTGCTACCATGCTCATACACAGCATGCACTACTTGTGGAAATCAATGCTTCCTAAACTGTTGCAACAAGAAACTAATGCTAATTCGTTTATATAGAAACAACCTACAAAACAATTTAACAATTAAACATGAACATTCTAATCCTGTATAATTTAGTAAACGTAAACAAGTATGTCTGATCTTTAGAATGAAATTTGCACACACACGTGCGCACATGCATGCACGAACGCATGCACTCGTGGCCACTACATGGGGTAAAAGGTGGCACGTGGGTGCTTTTCTAACTGAATATAGCATCAGAGCTACCTGAAACAGCTTAAACTTACATTGCTGTTGAGTTCAGATAGACACCAGAGTAGTTTCTCCTGCACAAAGTCGGAAGTTTCCTCACTGGATGCACACAGGACGATTCCCTCCAATACTTTGGAGCCCATCTTGGATTTTGATACAGACTTCCTCCTTTTTTGCGGGGATGCAACATCGTTGGAAAACAGATCGCGGAACAGCTGTGGCACACAAATAAAAACCCCTCTACAGAGAACAGTTGAGCAAAACTAAGACAATTAACATCATGTATATATATATATATTAGTATTCATAGTAACACATACATATACGACATCATAAATTGACAACACATAAAATACAAAAACAGCTATACCTGAGGTAAATAGTTCCTGTCAGCTATTATTTCCTCAGCTCTCTCGCAGAGAGCCTTTATCAATACACTATTAGTATAATTGTCGTCCTTGCACACAGAATTAACTGTTTGCAGACATTGTAGAGTGCAGCTCCTGATTGGTTGAAGAGGCGATGCCAATGCCACTAGGAGAGATGGCAGCACTATAGTAAAGTAAGGAAACAATAGTTCAGTAAGTGTACCTGTGTCGTGTTAACATTTAATAACAAATAATCAAATAGTTACTTTGTCACTCACGAGCGACAATGATGACAGACTAGGAAAAACCGAAAAACACATAGCGTTCGTCTTAGCTGCTGTATGTAGCAGAGATATAGCATGAGATAAAATCACCACCCAACTCGCTTTACAAATTACAGTATGATTGTACTTTAGCTGCTTATTTCTAATGCGTTCTTTAAAAGTTAAGATTTGAGACTCTGTGCTTTAAACACACCATCGCTAGAAATTGACAATGCAGTCAAAACATCATTTTTGGTGGCCATCTCAAGCGCAACCTTGCCGATGTGCAAAGCTCGTATCTTCATGATGGGCGTAATTTCCTGGACTGCTGGTGTCTCACTGTAGGGGGCGCCACTGGCCCAAATATTGCCCAGAAATGAGAGCAGCATCGTTTTACCACCAAAGTGGTCCTGCAAAGAACAGATCGATTAGCTGGTTGATTATATTAATATAATATATATGCGATACCACATACTGTTCCTGCTTTTCATATACATATTTACTTCTCTCTCTCTCACTCTCTCTATATATATATATATATATATATACACATAAATTATTAAGTACATAAGTAGTTCTTGGTATATTCTTAGTATGTATACTTGGTTCTTACATTAGATAATATATTATATTATATATTATATAAATATTTTATTATATTCTGTGCTATATCAATATGTGCAAAACTTTGATAACCTTAAAAAACATCTGTGAGAGCTCTCTGAATTCTGCCACGTGATGGCCCTCACTGGCATGTGTGGTGAGGAAGCTGTACAGCTTTATCACCATGGAAACGGATTTCTGCAGTGATAAATGCTCGTCTGCCATGGTGCACCACCAGACTTTACCTGCAGTAGACATGCTCATATACAATATTCATATACATGCTCATATACAATATAATATACTCATATATATATAGGGGATGTATGAATGAGATATAAATAATAACTATTACCATATTCTGCAATGCCTAGAATAGCACATACAAAAGTTTCAATTATGTTCAGGCTTTTTATACTCTCACCTTTTACATTCAACACAAGCAATGCAGATATTAGTATATATCAGATGTTTTTATGACTAAAAAAACATAGCACATGAAACAATAACTATATAAAGCACTATAAAAAGCACAATGCAAATAATCCCGACTGCATACGTACTTTTAAACTCTTCTGGAAGAGAGATGTTTTTTACGAGCGTTTCCGTCATGGAGCGAACGACTTCGAAGGGGAATACGTCGGACTTCAGCTGTGTGAAGATGTCGCCAGACGTAGTAACAGATCTATCCTTGTCTTTCTCGCGTGCTGCCAGATCCCTGAGTACAAACACATACACACACTCAGACATGCATAGTACAAACACATACACACACTCACACACACATAGTACAAAGTTACAAACACATACGCACATTCACACACGCACAGTACAAACACATACACACATTCACACATGGCACATGCATAGTACAAACACATACACACACTCACACACACATAGTACAAACACATACACACACTTACACACGCATAGTATAAACCCATACACACACTCACACACACATAGTACAAACACATATACGCACACTCACACACGCATAGTACAAACACATACACACACTCACACATGCATAGTACAAACACATACACGCACGCATGGATTTTGGCATTACAGCAGAACAACACGGCTGCTTCGAAAATAGGGAATGAGGAAACGGGTAACATGAACGTAAAATCACTCAATCCCCTCGTGTTCAGCGAGTTTACAGCGCATTTTAGCACTCTACTAATATTATAGAGAATAATACTGTCGCGCTTGCGCGTAACTTCAGTTACTAAAGCCCTGCACACACGTCAGGTATTTTACTCAAGTAAAATGACACATGAGTCAAATTACACGAACGAAATCGTCATTCTTACTCAACGAAAATTCCGCCGCACACGTGAGTAAAATGACTCATGCGTCATTTTACTTGAGTAAAATAACTCACGTGTGCGCCGGGCATACACACTGATATTTTCGCTAAATACTCACCAGTTTCCCTGTCTCCACAACTGCGGTGAGCAGAGCGAGCAGGGCAGATCCAACCTGCACCCTCTCCTCGTCCGCTTCGCTCCGAGACAACACGTGACACAGCACACTCATGACAAGCCACCTCAGCGCCATCTGACGGGGAACCGCCTCCGCCGCAGCAGCGACCAATACCTCCAACTATAACAAGCGATCAGCACAATTTTGAGAACACACGAACGATAAGCACAATTTTGAGAACACACGAACGATAAGCACAATTTTGAGAACACACGAACGATCATCACAATTTTGAGATGCATTATCATCACATGTTAATCAGTAGGGTACATGTAACGGGGGGCCTCCAGTTTCATCGAGCTTCATTCTTCATTGTTGCACGACGTCATTCTGTCTCAAGACAATGTTCGCACCAGCTTTAACGTCATATCACATCCAGCATTACGAATATTTATGAATTTTACTGACCATTGATTACTTATTATCGATAGGGTACATATAACCGAGGGTCCTCCAATTTCATGGAGTTTCATTCTGTATTGTTGCACGACGTCAACTTAACTCGAGGCAATTTTCGCACCAGCATTAATGTCACATCGCATCCGGCATTATGAATATTTATTAATTTTACTGAAGAAGTCATTAACAAATGGCAATTCCTTGTAGACTGATTACCGTTCTCGCACGCTCGGATGATTCCATGGCCAGTACGGCGTCGCTCACGTGCTGAACTAGTGTCAGGTTCACCTCGCTCTTATATGCCTCCGTCACTTCCGACTTTGACTCCACCTTTCCCAAGGCATCCGCCCAAGCACCTAAATGAATTGTGACATCGTCAGTCAATCGCCTTGTGTACACACCAAAGATATTACAGAAACACGTACCACAGAGAACACATACAAATCTAAAAATAAGCACTTGAATACTTTTTTTTATTTTCTCGACATGAACAGTCTGACAAAACGAATCCGGCAGCACTATGACCATAAAGAGATCGATATTGTAGCCACACACAAACTTTCCAAACCACACCTTGCCGCCAGAACGTTATGACGAGTAAATGGATACAACCATGCATGGTTTACACAAGCACAAATAAATGCCAGGTAATGAAGCCCCCAATTCCTCTAAAAAGCTAGAAGAGATCTATACAGCAACGCATGCGCAGCGGGGATACCAACAACGCGCACCTTTTTGCAAACCTGCCAACAGAGGGTGCTGACGAGCAAATGCGGACGACGTTATTGATTTCGCGAGCTTTCGTGAGTTGGTGGTGACCAACACGTGGCGCATCACTAGAGCGGCGAGCATATCGGGCTGTTCAACTGTCAGCTCAGCTGAACATAAGAGCATCAGCGACCGACGCTGCACTTTACCCCTGCAGCAGAACAACAAAGTTGTAACGGAGATGAACATATACCGCGCAGCCTATAGCGTAAAGCAGGCGATATTTTTATGATTCAATGGCAGCTCGCTTATTAACATTTATAAATACTTTAAGTGCATATAAGATATATTGCATTAAAGAAATAGTCA
The DNA here is from genome assembly GCF_000485595.1 of Priapulus caudatus. NCBI lineage: Eukaryota > Metazoa > Priapulida > Priapulimorpha > Priapulimorphida > Priapulidae > Priapulus > Priapulus caudatus. Next base: position 175,738 of record NW_014577143.1, on the reverse strand, counting down.
TGGGTATAGAATATGCATACCAATGTGGCCTGTGTGTAAGGCCCACCAGTGTGTGAAACAGCTGGTCACTGTCCTTAATGCTCCAAAATTGCTGGCAAAAGAATATTAAATAAAAGTAAAGTAATGTACCATTACCTCTTAAATGGCATATTCTATCACTTGAATATCACTACTCAAAACTCACCCCAAAGGCATTCTAATTATTTTAGATACAATGCTATCAGAATAGATTACATTAACTTTGTGCATGAACACTCAATGCTTCTTTCTTATTCCAATTTGTGACATTTATATTTTACTTTATCATATATATTATGTAAATAGTGGTCATACACATCGAAATCAAAAAAGATCATAACTTGCATAGGTCATAGAATATCATAATGGAATAATATCATGATTTCTTCAACCAAGCGCTACACACACACTTTAGTAGTATTTGTCTATGACGCCATAACAATTCCCTATACCTCATCGTTAAGGACAGTGTAAACGACGGTGTCATCTTCGTCTGCTAGTCGAGCCAAGATAGCCTCTCGAACAAAACCGTCATCCGTGATCTAGGGAAAAAGTAGAATCTCAATATCACGAGGACAGAAACAACGTGATCAATAGTGGGAGTAGGCATGCTTACCAGCGGAGTTTATCAGAGCAGACTTATACATAACTAACTATGCATACATAACTATGCAAATGGCACTATTTACGTGCATGCATTCAAGCAGAGGTGGCCTGACTAGATATAGCTGATAATTAGGCCAACCTAAATCTACCTAAATATCATCAGCACACTTTCACCTGAAAATAACTCGACCATCTTTCACATCCCAGAATCTTCGCTGCATAGAGTAATTGCAGGTAGAGCAACGCAGCGGCACGCATAGATGTTTTTCGGTGAAACATTGTCGCACTGACGCGACACGCACGCTACAAGACACGTACCTGTTTCAGCCTCCAAGCTTTGTACAACTGCTTCACCGCGAGGCATCGCACGACTGCTATGGGATGCTGCAGGCCCAGCACCAGACTTCCTCCAGCGATCATCAGCTGCAAACAGTGCAATCATATTTCACACACATTGCCACAGAGCACTCAATTCGTGCAACTAAAACTCCATGCATGAAAGAATAGATAGGAAATCTGATCATATTGTTTATGATTGAATTGTTAATGTTGTGACGACATTATACATTTGGACGGATAACAAGAAGAGAACCACTTCAAATGCATGTAAAATTCTTTTAAAATGATGCTAGTATTTTTTCTAAACACATGTATGTACGCACGCACACACACCCGCACGCACGCACGCACGCACGCACGCACGCACGCACGCACGCACGCACGCACGCACGCACGCAC
>NW_014577143.1:170348-171925 GCF_000485595.1 Priapulus caudatus | reverse complement strand
TAATCAATTCTAAGTTACCCCATTCCTGACCTATCCTGAAAATTTAATTAATTAATTAATTAATTGGATCCGGATCACCACCAAAATCTAATCAATTCTAAGTTAGCCCATTTCTGACCTCTCCTGAAAATTTTATGACAATCCGTCCATAACTTTTTAAATTAAGCTGTACACAAACAAACAAACGCACAAACCCACAAACCAACAAACACACGCCGGTGAAAACATAACTTCCTGCCAACCCCCGCCGGCGTAGGTAACTACTGGAATAAATCCATAACCTTTAAACGCTGGTACCAGTTTTCCCTACAACTCGATATACGACCTTCAGTTCCTCCTCAATGTGAGAGCGTTATATGTATGTAAATGTATAGTGTATGTATAGATTGTATCTATCTAAGCAGTCACGCATTCAATTGTCAGTCTCTCTACGGATCAAGCAGCAGTAAGCATTCTTTTCACGGACTATCCTCGCTAACTAACTAGCTTGCAGGCGTACTCGTCACAGTACAATACTCTCCACAGCTATACTATCCTGGCTAAGTTCGACTCCACAGGCACTTGGGACAGAGTCAGTAAAAACTGAAAATAATATGAACGCACATTCACAAATACTACCGTACCTCTCAATTACAGTTCCACTGCTGTGTCACTGTATATAAACTTTCCTTCAAAAAAACTAACGTCGAACGCTCCCGTGCTCGCCGCTGCGAGTGTGCTGTGTCGCCATTATAATGATAATAATATATAGCTTTATATAAGCATTTATATATTATTATCATTATAATGGCGACCACGCACACACGCGGAATACCTGCGCCAGTTTTACCTTGTTAATACAGTTTAGACTGCGTCCCCATCCATCGCTGACTGCTTATGCGCTGAGCCTACACCTGTTGCGTACAGGAGACGTTCGAGCGTTACACCCCGACCTTTCTTCCCCCTCCCTCTCTCTCTCAGTCGTTCTCACGCTACACGCAATAGTTGGCTCTAATGAGCCGCAGAACTAGTACGCGACGTTTAGACAACTTTGAAACGCAGCACGCAGCGCGTTACCTCTCCTACACCACTTGTTAAGTCCAGCCACCGATTCGATCAGGGCACGCAGCAAGGCACCCGGCAGTTTTCCGGGCATGGATATGACTCACGTAGGCACTTTAGGATATGACTATAGGCCACTTAATAAAAACTGAACCCTAAACCCTAACCTTAAAAAAAATTCATTTCAACTTCATTAAAGTGCCCTAGTTGTCATATCATTATCGCATAACTTTTCTGGCCAACACCGCCGCAAGCAGCGAGTCAAGTCTAAGACAACACACAACAACTAAATATTTGAAAGCACCCTTTGAAAATGCTATGGGTATAAACAATCAGCGTGACGTCACGGATGACAGCGCGGTGACGTAATGTCCAGTTGTCGAATCGTATCGCCTAGCTGGTGTTGGTATGGAACGAGGAGTAATAGTATTCTACACTCCACAACTCCATGCTTATACACAGCCCCCCCCTCGCCCCGCTTCGTGGCTCCTTGTACCCGTAGATTGGATTGCTAAACACCGCCTCTCACCCTCGTG
>NW_014577143.1:157763-170338 GCF_000485595.1 Priapulus caudatus | reverse complement strand
GTACGGTACCCTAGTATTTATGAATGTGCGTTCATATTATTTTCAGTTTTTACTGACTCTGTCCCAAGTGCCTGTGGTCGACTCAAGTGCGTAGGCGCGCGCGTTTGACCAGCGAGAAAAAAAAACGACTGCGTAGGAAAGAAAACGCATGAATGCCTGATTTTAATCGGTGATGGTGGAATTCCGGAACCGCCGATGCAGCAGCTTCCCATGCGCGCGCAAATCGAGAGCTGCCCAGCATTCCGCGACGCCCCCTCGGGCACGAATCACGCCGGCGCATCACTCATGCCGATCATGCGATTCCCGTGTAAAATACACAACAAAACTACTAGTTTGAGGAGGCGTGTCGCCGCCACGACCCAGCGGTCACGCACGCACACACACACGCACACATGTATAGATAATACACACCCACACACACACACATATATATATATATATATATATATATATATATAGCCGGTGATCTAGAGTTATCGGATACATTTTCCGGCGAGTCGAGATCCCTTCGCTTGAGAATCCCGCAAGAACAGCCCAAGCGCGGAGGAAGGTGCAAGGACAGATCGGTCGCAATGAATAGGTGAGTCGCTTCCGAACGAAATGACAAATGTGTGTCACTTTTATTTTGTCGTATTTCAAAGGATAAGCGTGAGATAGAAACGATGAGCAAATAAATATTATACGATAATTTCTCAGTGACCAAAACGCATGGGGGGTTTCAAAAGTACAATAGATAGATCATAGTCATAGGAGGCAGATAGAAGATATAACTTATATTTAGTGAAGCACAATGTAAAGAAAGTATGGGTGTGAACAAGATAATAAGAAATAGTAGATTACAGCAAGAGAGAGGGGGAGAGCGAGGGAGTGAGAGATAGAGAGGAAGAGAGAGGGAGAAAGAGCGTGAGAGAGGTAGAGATGAAGAGGGAGAGGAAGAGGTAAAGGGGGAGCGAGAGCGAGACAAAGAGAGAACAATGTAAAGATGGAGGGGGAGAGACAGAACGAGAGGGTGAGACAGTGTAAGAGAGAGAAAAGAGAGAGGCAGAAAAGAAGAAGATGAAGATGGAGATGGAGAGGAAGATGGAGAGAAAGAAAGAAAGACAGGCAGACACAGAGAGGGAAAGAGAGAGAGAGTGGGGAGGTGAGAGAAACGAGCCTACGCAATTACAGCTCAATCTAGATTCATTAATTCTCGAGCACGCATTCCATCTTCAATTTTTCAACTCTCACTTTTCACCGCTATCTCAACCCCTTAACTGATCTCCGAACGTATATATAAACTGGTTCTGTGATCTCGCAATCACGGCCACTACACCACTCATTTAATCCGTTCCCCTCCCCTCTCTGCAGATCCATTCTCCTATGTCTCGTGGCTGTGGCCACAGCGGTCTACGCCGCACCCATACCAGGCGGCGGTCTGCTGCCGGGTGAAGCCACGTGGGTGTGGGCGCGTTCGCAGAAGCCATGCAGCCAAGTGTGCGGCGACTACAACTTCGAGCCGACGATAGTCGGCCGCTACCACGGCCAAACGCCCTACTACCTGTGCGGCGGGCTCATGCTGGGCCTGCCCGAGATCAGCGGCATCGTGCGGATAGGGGTCAACCTGGAGCCGATCGGGTCGACATCGCCGGCGTACGAGTACGTGAAGAGGGTGTCCACCTCCTGCTTCCTCGCGGACGGGACATACGAGAGAACCTACAAGTGCCTGTGCGAAGCTAGATCGCTGCGTTAACTCGGCGGCGGCAGCAGCGCCATCTTATCGGCGCATCTACGTGCCGCTAGTTGCCCTCGGCGAAATCTCGGAGACGTAGGCATAAATCGCTGCTTAGCTGATTAAATTTCTATACGTATAGTGGATATAGATGTATTTTGCCCCCTGGCACCAAATTCGGCAAGTGGTTCAGTGTATTGATACAGGGAACAGCTGGTTCCCTTTCTGTTTAGTCACCAAGGTGGCCGGTAGTCAGCGAGTAGGTGGTAGAATATTTGCATCATTTTGCTGTCGATCTGCTTCTGCTAATGATGTGTATATACAGTATTACTTAACTTCTGTAGTAGAAACAGGAGCCTATCGTACGTTCGTCTTGTTATAAATGTAGTGGTTATGTTTCTTTTGAACATTGTTGAAGCAAAATAAAACATCCCTTGGGCAAGTAAATATTGCACAAGGTGAAATTTTAGGTATATAAGCATACATATAGGTAATCATTAGTAATCATCAGCCTGATTATATAACCTGAGATGATACCACTATCTTGGCCACTGAAATTGTTAAGCATTTCCTCACGTTTCCCGTTAATTTTTTTTGGAAATGCTCGTTAGCCTATCATATATATATTTTCAATGTTACTCCTGTTATAATACATGAATTTTTGGACTCTGAAATGCTATTAACATATTGAACAATATATTCAGCTGGCCGCCATGTACACATTCATTGTTGCTGTTTTCCTTCTGACTTTGAAAACTGTATGTAGATAGGCTCATTTACATGAAGCCGCGGGTTATTTCGAGAGCATTAAAAAATACTCAGATAGATTTCACATAATTATTTGAGGCATATTGTTGCTCAAATTACTGTGTTATCTACTGTGCTGGTTGACTAAAAGTCAAGTCATCATACTCCATCCCAATGCATTAAAATAATTGATTCACTTAGCCTGCAGAACTAATGCTGAGTTGTACGTTGGTATTGATAAAATATTCCTTAAGCCAAAGCTGAAACACTAATTAAGCTTACATTATAGGAATTATTTCAAAATCATTGCTTATAAACACACAATCTGGGAAAAAATATAGCAAAATATATATAGGTACTTAAAGGAATACTTGACTCAAGGTTCTAGGGTTATTTTCAGTTGATTTAGGTTAAAATTATGCTACATTAAAAATGTCATGGTTCAATCACCATTAGAAATGTTTTTAAAAAATGTTTTAAAACTAACGACTACAGTTTGGTTACAACGACAGTGGCGCCACACAAAGCGCACTATCTGAAAAGTTGCGCAAAGTGACTTTTCAGCCAAGGGTTACAAACCGAGGGTGTTTCTTATTAATTAATTTAAAAGCAGAAGGATATTGCAATATCTTATAAACGACATATAGTTTCAGTTATAATATGGATAAATTTGTCCTAAAATAAATATCGTTCGATTAAATAGCATTTAGGTACAAATATAATTGTACTTTTGTGATTAGCCCTCAGTCTGTAACGTGCAAAATAAATTGGCTAATGCGTAACTTTTTCAGGGTGGCAGCATGATCGCGGGTGTCATGGCAGCGCCCAAAAATAAAGATTTCGAAATTAAATGTTGTTTTATGACAAACGTGAATGCGTAATTATAGATATTTATAGGTCTGTGCTATTACTTATAAATCTACTATCATAATATACTCTCAAATTCTAGAGTAAAGTATTCCTTTAATACACTAACTGGAAAAACACAAAGAATTTATGCTGTTATATCATAGAAAATTGGAATTGAACACATTGTACCACCATGGCATATATATATATACTATTATAATAGCAACAATTAATTTGCAAATGGCACCTTTAAAACAAGTGCACCTAATTCAAATAAAAGGGGATCTGATTCTGTGTAGTGAACATGGTGTGATTTTTACATTACTTATCCCTGGCTGATGTCTCACGCTACCGTGAGAAAGTCCGAGATTCGCAAGAAATGGCAGTGGAAATCAAAACGAGTAATCAAAATTCAAATCGTGTATGTTGTGGGGCATATAGCTAAGTACGAGGGTTCTAATCTAGAGTCTAGACAGTCGTTGTTACTCAAGCAATAACGGTAAGTAACGTAAAAGTGGCGAAAACATGAAACCAGTCAAAAATTATTTTTGAAATCCTAGCTTTCAAGGACAGCACATGTGACACTTACATATGACACATTACTGATTACACTATCTATATTACTGCTACTAGTTCTTCTGCCTGCAACCATTTATTTCTGCTAAACATGTCTCAGACAACAATTTAAAATGGCTGTGTATACTCACTTAATCTCCATGGTCCTTACAAGGGGTTGCACTCTAGATCTCAGCCTCTTCCTTGCTGTCTTTTTGCCACTTGCATGTGCAGAGCAGTATTCAGTTAACAGGCACTTTGTGATTGTCATGGCAACCTGCTTCCCAAGTGGCACATCCTGTACAAGCTTTATGAGGAACTTTAGATACCTGGATGCCTTTAGGAACAAACACGTCGAATGTTAAAGGGATCCTTTACTTTAGGTTCTAGGGTTCACGCACGCACGCACGAACGCACACACACACAGACATGCACAATTAAACCAACAAAATATATAAGGCATCATGTTAACACCCACATTTCTAAATCTCCCACTCAAACTCGTGACCAATTAATATGATAAGAGAAATGTAATTAACTAATACACCACGACCCCTATTAATATAGTTTCATTCAACATTGTTTTGTTATGTCGTAAAAAGGGAAAAAATACTACTGTCACTGAGGCGTCGGCTATATTACAAGAAATAATCTTTGTACTGAGTAAAATTTTACCCTTTACTTAACAATGGATATTTGCTTTATTTATTTTTAAAAACTTAATATGTTTGAAACTTAGGCATAAAGTGCATTATTAACGTGTTTAACGGTTTCGTTCCATGTCGCTTGGGAAATTGGTGTACATGCAATGCGTATCAAACTGGTATGCATGGAACTGCTATGAGAACAGAAATGTGATCACGCTTTACTAATATGCAAACCTATTAGGTATCTGATAACTTGATCGAGTTAACATCTTGTTAGAACCCCAGTTTGTAAATTTCACAACGGACAGAGGAAGTTTCATGAAATCTGAAAACTGTGAAATTATAAAGGAACTGGTACTGTTAAACACTAATAAATTTCTTTTTTTATACAATAACATAAAACAATCTATTTCACAAACAGATTACAATAACCACATTTCAACATTTTAAAAAGCACGTGGATAGAATAAATGATTACCACATGACCTAGTTAAAATATGGAAATGGCCCGGCATGTTTATTAATACGATATTAAAATTTAAATTCGATGCATAAAAATATGAATTAATTAGCATGAGATTGTGTTGACGTAGTAATGTATACATTTAACACATATTTGTGAGTGCATGCATGCGTTACCTGGTGCTTAGAAGGGGTTAGTGACATGCTGATGAAATGCTCTACGATAGGTCGCATTTTCTTGCTATGCTTGTCCTTTAGCGCGACCTCTACGGCTGCGTCCAGCGTTTCAGGATACCTGTGCAAATGGATCAACGCGTCAGAGGCGTGTTATTGTTGCTGCTCAAGGAACCGCTAACCCGAAACGCGGCACGCCCAGGCGCCCGGGCCGCGTTCCACAAATGCCTCACGAGAGATACGTACGACTTTCCGCACGCGCTCACGACTGCAACTGGTTCTGAAATATTTGGGTCTTACCACATAGTAATTAGCGTTTCATTACACGTATCGTTGCCTGTTAGTGTAGGTATGTGGCAGCCCACACATCCAGACTGCATCGAAAACACGCAACCCTAAATTATAGGGTGCGCGCGTTCAACCCTAGTATATAAACAGCATAAATCATTTGTCATAGTATATTTCTTTCTCGAGTGCACGAGATATAGGAATACTTCCTGTATGCAATAACTCAAACCAGGATATCAGTTGCATGGATACTGTGATTCGCTTAGCTAAAAAAATTCTAATAACTATGACTCAATTTTATGACTCCTTGTGAATTTTTACTGATCCATTTTCAAACTGGTGGCCTATATTATAACCACGTACTTCCTTACTGCCTGGCACGCGATCGTACTGCTCGAACGTTTAACCTGCAAAGCTCGGAAAGACAACTCGTAAAACGATTAGCATGCACAGAAATTGCGCTCACATCCACATTTTACAACGCCGTGACGCGCGCTTTAATGAGCATTTAGCTTTTACACATACACGGATAATAGTGCATAACTATCATCATCCCAAATCTTCCGTGGTTAAATATATGCTATTAGTATTACTATAATTAGTAGTGCCAAACGGGTATATATTCCGCGCGATTTAATCACAAAAGATACTCGATATCGCCATTCAGTAGTCACTATTCGTTTGAATAACCACGCCATGTTCAACTGATCCCTATTATCTGTTTTCTTGCACAGGCAACTCTGCACGTACACCAGAGATGCATGCATATCCCGAGCCACGACCCAGCATATGATGCACGGCTTAATAATATCAGGAGTAGATAATAGGTCCCTATTATCTACTCCTGATAATATCAGGAGTGAATAATAATAATAATAATAATAATAATAATAATAATAATAAAATAAATATATATAAATATATAAAAATAAATGACAAGTGACAAGTAAATATAACAGTCAACATATTTACTACTTTCTTTCTGTTTGAACATTTGTGTCCTTAATTGGTTGGGTCTTTGGGTTATTACTATACAGGGTACATTACGACGTTCTTTTCTCGTGCAGAACTGTTAACGCATTGTGACAGGTATAAACACCTCAATTTGTCTATATCTACGTTTTGCCACGTACTGGGTCCATGTTCTCATATTGCATGCATACGTGATTATTTAGATTCTTTGAACCTTGTTGTAAATCGCTAATCGTTGTTAATTGCTTTAAAAAATAATTTGTTATTATATCCAATTGTATTTCCACATTACCAAACACATTTTACTAGTACAAGTATTTATCGCACTTTGTCACTGGTAGAAATATGTCTTTGCTAGCACTTCGAATACAAATCATCTGGCGGGTGGCCAATACCATTTCCACGTGGCTACAGCAGTGTTTCTGTACTAATAACAATAAAACATGGGTAAAAACATATGGTAACATGGGTATCCTGAAAATTTAATTAATTAATTAATTAATTGGATCCGGATCACCACCAAAATGTAATCAATTCTAAGTTACCCCATTCCTGACCTATCCTGCCGGCTGACTTGAAGATGAGTTCCTTGGCATTGTGGCCTTGAGTGGAATATCGATACAAGCAGGCAAAGTGCGGTATGGCACTATGGCAGTTTAGTTCATGGCGGAGTATTGGATGAGTTTATTTTCTAGGAGAAGATATAAAACGAAACGACTGCGTAGTTGTAAAGAAAACGACATGAATGCTGAATTTTAATTGGTGATGGTGATTCGGAAACTGCGATCGCAGCAGGACTTCCGCATGCGCCGCGCAAATGCGGAGAGCTGCCCAGCCATTCTCGGCGACGCCACTCTGGGCACGAATCAAGACCGACAGATCACCTCATGCGGATACTGGATTCCGGTGTGAAAAGGTGAAGCGATATAATACAACCTACTAGCGTGGAGGACGCAAGCGTGTCGCCGGGCCTTGTCGCCGGACACGGCCCATAGCTGGCTCAACAGATGCACTCACACACACACGCCGTGTCGATGCGCTAGGCGGAGGGTAGAAGGTAAAGCTAAAACATTGCGGGTCACTCTTGCTGTTTGTCACTTACAGCTGAATTACCCCGGTCCACTCGCTGGCCTGTCTGTATACTAATAATCAGCTCGACTGTTTTTTATTCAATTGCTCACGAGTTCCAGCCAATCTGCCCGCGCGCACCGACCATGGTATAAGGATAATACAGCGGGACACACGACACACCATAGCGATCAGCATATATATTCGTAGTATCTATATGGTCATAACTGTCATACGAGGCCGGTGGATGGGCTAGAGTTATTCTGGATACATCTCTTCCGGGCGATCGGATCCTTCGCTTGTGCATCCGCGCAATAGAAACGGAGTAGTACCCAAGCGCGCAGGAAGGTGCGGCAAGGCACAGATGCGGAAAGCCCTGCTAATGCATAGGTGAGTCGTTTCCGAATGACATGACAAATGTGATGGTCTCACTCGATTTATTTGTTCGTATTTCAAAGGAATGCATACGCGAGATAGGAGGGCACACCGATGAGCAGTATAATATTTTATAGCGATAAGTTTTGCAGTGACAAAACGCATGGTGGCGGGTTATTTCTAAAAGTAGCACACTAGACTTCGATAGCATAGTCTAGTGAGGAGGCAGATAGAAGTAATTATAACTTATATTTAATGAGAATGTACATATGCTAAGCAAAGTATGGGTGCGAACAAGATAATAAGTCAATTATTCAGGTGAGATTAGCAGCGAAGAGAGAGGGCGGAGAGACGAAGGATTGAGTAGGATGAAGAGATAGAGAGAGAGGGAGAAAAGAGCGTGAGAGAAGTAGAGAGGGAGAGGAGAGGAAGAGGTAAACGGGAGAGCGAGAGCGAACAAAGGAGAGAAACAACTGGTAAATGATGGAGGGGGAGGACGACCAGAACGAGATGGGAGAGAAAAGTGTAAAGAGAGAAAAGGAGAGACGCGCCAGAAAAGAAGAAGATGAAGATGGAGGAGGAGAGGAAAATGGAGAGAAGAAAGAAGATCAGGCAGACACAGAGACGGGAAAGAGAGAGAGAGAGTGGGGAGGTGAAGAGAAAGCGAGGCCTCACGCAATACAGCTCGAATCTAGATTCATATAATGTCGCTGCAGAGCCCGTTCGATCTCCAATCTTACATTTTTCAAAGCTGCTCACTTTTCACCGCTCTCTCAAGCCCCTTAACGCGATCTCCGGACAGTCGTATATATAGAACTGGTTTCTGTGATCATCGCAATCACGGCTCATACCACACCCACTTTAGACTCATTAACTTCCCTCCCCTCTCTGCAGATCCATTCTCCTATGTCCTCGTGCTGTGGCCACAGCGGTCTAAGCGCCAGCAGGACCATACCAGGCGGCGGTCTGCTGCCGGGTGAAGGGCACGTTGGTGTGGGCGCGTTCGGAGCAGAAGCCAGGGCAGCACACGTGTGGCGGGCGACCTACAACTTCGATGCCACGATAGTCGGACCGGTACGCGATGTACGGCAGGCAACCACAAGACGCACCTACTTACCTGTGCGGCGGGGCCCTCATGCTGGGCCTCGCGACGAAGATGCAGCGGCATCGTGCGTATAGGGGGCACCTGGAGCCTGATCGGGTCGACATCGCCGGCGTACGAGTACGTGAAGAGGGTGTCCACCTCCTGGTTCCTCGCGGACTGAACATAGCGAGAAGAACCCTACAGTGCTGTGGCGAAGCTAGATCGTGCGTTAACCGGGCGGTCGGCGCGGCGGCCATCTTATGCGCGCAGTCTACGTGCCGCTAGTTGCCCTCGGCTGGCGGGCGGAACTTCGGAGACCGTAGGCATAAATCGCTGCTTAGCTGCATATTAGATTTCTATACTATCTCGATTATAAGTGGATAATGATGTATTTTGCCCCTGGCACTCAGATAATTGCGGCAAAGTGGTTCAGTGTATTCGATTAGTCATGGATAACTAGCTGGTTCCCTTTCTGTTTTAGTCACCATAGGTGGCCGTAGTCATCGCTCAGCGGGTAGGTGGTAGAATATTTGCATGCATTATTTGCTGTCGCTCTGCTTCTGCCTATTGATGTGTATATACAGTATTACTTAACTTTCTGTGAGTAGAAACAGGAGCGCTTAGTACGTTCACGTTGCGTTCAACTTTGTTATACAATGTCAAGTGGTTATAGTTTTCTTGTTGAACAATTTGTTTGAACGGCAAATATCAAGACATCCCTTGGGGTACACGAGCTAAATCGTTGCACGCAATGGTGTGATACTTTAGAGTATACTCAAGGCATATCATAGTAGTGGTCATGCATTAGCTAACTTCATTCCAGGCCTGATTATATAACCTGCAGAATGTATCACGACTATCATATAGGCCACTGAAATTGTTTAAGAGTCGTATCTTCGTACAACGGTTTCCCGTTAAATGTTTTTTGGAAATGCATACGTGTAGCCTATGCATATATATCTATTTTCAACTGTCTACTCCTGTTATAATTAGACAAGAATTTTTGGAACTGCTGACATGCTATAAACATAATATGAACAATTCATATTTCCAGTACACTATTCTGGGCTCGCCCATTTACACATTCATCTGTTGGCTTCACGTTGTTTCTTACTGACTTTGAAAACTGGTATGTTAGATAGGCTCATTTACATGAACGCCGGGTTACTTTCGAGAGCATCTAAAAAATACTCAGATAGCTTTCACATAATTATTTGAGGCATATTGTTGCTCAAATTACTGTGTTATGCCTACTGTGCTGGTTGACTAAAAGTCAAGTCATCGCATACTTCCATCCCCAACTGCATTTAAAATACTTGATTGCACTTAGCCTGCAGAACTAATCGCTGAGTTTGTACGTTGGTCATTGATAAAATATTCGCTTAAGCCAAAAGCTGAAACCACTAATGTAAGGCTACAATTATAGAATTATTTCAAAATCATTGCTTTAAACACACCAATCTGGGAAAAATATAGGCAAAATATCTATAGGTACTTAAAGGAAATGACTTGACCTGCAAGGTTCTAAGGGTTATTTTTGCAGTTGATTTAGGTAAAATTATGGCTAGCATTAAAAATTTCATGGTTCAATCACCATATAGAAATGTTTTGTAAAAAAATGTTTTATAAACTCACGACTACAGTTTTGGTTACAAGCGACAGTGGCGCGACATCAAAGCGCACTATCTGAAAGTGCGCCGGCAAAGTGACTTTTCGAGCCCAAGGTTACACACCGAGGGTGTGTTCTTATTAATTATTTAAAAGGGCAGAAGATATTGGGCAATATCTTATAGAACGACATATAGTTTCAGTTTATAATATGGACTAAATTTGTACCTACAAATCAAATATCGTTCGATTAAATAGGCAGTTTAGGTAGCAACATATAATTGTAGCTTTTGTGATTACCCTCAGTGCTGTAACGTGGCAAAATAAAAATTGGCTAATGCGTAAGTCTTTTTCAGGGTGGCAGCATGATCGCGGGTGTCATGGCAGCGCCAAAAATTAAAGATTTCGAAATTAAATGTTGTTTTATGACAAACGTGAATGCGTAATTATAGATATTTATAGGTCTGTGCTATTACTTATAAATCTACTATCAATAATATACTCGCCTCAAATTCTAGAGTAAGAGTATTCCGTTTGAAATACACTAACTGGAAAACACTAAAGAATTTATGCTGGTTTATATATAGAACAATTGGAATTGAAACACATTGTAACCAACCATGGCATATATATATATACTATATAATAGCAACAATTAATTTGCAAATGGCAGCCGTTTAAACAAGTGCACTAATTCAAATAAGAGGGTGATTGCTGATTCGTGTGTAGTGAACATGGTGTGATTTTTTACAATTACTTATCCGCTGGCTGATGTCTCACCGCTACCGTGAGAAAGTCCGAGATTCGCAGAAATGGCAGTGGAAATCAAACGAGTAATCAAAATTTCAAACGTGTATGTTGTGGGGCAATATACGCTAAGTACGAGGGTTCTAATCTAGAGTCTAGCACAGTGCCGTTGTTACTCCAAGCAATAACGGTAAGTACGTAAAGAGTGGCGTAAAAACATAAACCAGTCAAAAATTAATTTTTGAAATCCTAGCTTTCAGGACACTTGCACATGTGACACTTAGCATCTTGACACATTACTGATACGCTATCTATATTACTGCTACTAGTTCTTCTGCCTGCAACCATTTATCTTCTGCTAGAACATCGTCCCAGACCAACAAGTTTAAAATGGCTGTGTTATACTCATGACTTATCTCCATGGTCCTTACACAGGGGTTTGCCACTCTAGATCTCAGGCCCTCTTCCTTGCTGCTTTTGCCACTTGCATGTGCAGAGGCAGTATTCAGTTAACAGGCACTTTGTTGGATTCTGTCGATGGCAACCTGCTTCCGCAATGTGGCACATCCTGTCACAAGCTTTATGAGGCAAGCTTTAGATACACGTGGATGCTTTAGGAACAACACCGGTCGAATGTTTAAAGGGATCCTTTACTCTTAGGTTCTAGGGTGATTTTCAGTTTAATTTAGGTCTAAAATTTGCTACATAAACCTTTCATGGTTCATATTCACAATTAAAATATTTAAAAAAATGTTTTAAAACTAACGACTACTGTCCTACAGTTTGATTACAACGATGGTGGCGCCACTCAAAGCGCACGATCTGAAAAAGTTGCGCAAAACGACTTTTCAGCAAAAGGGCTACAGACTGAGGGTGTTTCTTATTTAGTTAATTTAAAAGCAAAAGGATTGTAATATCTTATATAACGACATATAGTTTCAGTTATCTATATGGATAAATTTGTCCCTAAAATGAATATGCGTTCGGTTAAATATAGCATTTAGGTTATAAATAATTGCAGCTTTTGTGATTAGCATTGGTCTGTAAGTTACAACATATATTGGGAACTCGGCAACTTTGTTCAGGGTGGCAGCACGGTTGCGGGTATCAATGGCTGCCATTCAAATTTCGTAAGCGTTGATGTAGTAATATTAATTATAAAATTAAATTAAGTATCTGGTAACAAGTACGCTGTGGGTATAGACGATTTGTTATACAGTAATACCAGTTGTATGGCAGTAAATCCTATAACGTCTATATCCGCATTTAAAAAAAATCTTCTTTAATG
>NW_014577143.1:149364-157738 GCF_000485595.1 Priapulus caudatus | reverse complement strand
AAATTTTAATTAATTAATTAATTAATTGGATCCGGATCACCACCAAAATCTAATCAATTCGAAGTTAGCCCATTTCTGACCTCTCCTGAAAATTTTATGACAATCCGTCCGATAACTTTTTAATTAAGCTGTACACTAACAAACAAACGCCACAACCCCACAAACCAACAAACACACCCCGCGTGAAAACATAACTTCCTGCCAACCCCCGCCGGCGTAGGTAACTACTGGAATAAATCCATAACTTTAAACGCTGGTACCAGTTTTCCCTACACGTCTACAACTCCGATATAGCGACCTTCAGTTCTCCTCATGTGAGAGCGTTATATGTATGTTAATATGTATATGCTGTATGTATAGATTGTATCTATCTAAGCGGTCACGCATTCAATTGTCAGTCTCTCTA
This sequence comes from Priapulus caudatus, assembly GCF_000485595.1. NCBI lineage: Eukaryota > Metazoa > Priapulida > Priapulimorpha > Priapulimorphida > Priapulidae > Priapulus > Priapulus caudatus. The sequence goes on along the minus strand of NW_014577143.1, from coordinate 157,332 downwards.
CGGATCAAGCAGCAGTAAGCATTTTTTTCACGGACTACCCTCGCTAACTAATAGCTTGCAGGCGTACTCTCACAGTACAATACTCTCCACAGCTTACTATTCCTGGGCTAAGTTCGACTCCAACAGGCACTTTGGACAGAGTCAGTAAAAACTGAAAATAATATGAACGCACATCCACAAATACTACCGTACCTCTCAATTACAGTTTCCACTGTTGTTGTCACTGTATATCAACTTTCCTTCATAAAAACTAACGCCGAATGCTCCCGCAATCGCCGCTGTGAGTGTGCTGTGTAGCCATTATAATAATAATAATATATAACGATATATAAAAGATATAACTTTATATTATTATATATTATTATCATTATAATGGTGACACAGCACACTCGCAGCGGCGAGTGCCGGAGCGTTAGGCGTTAGTTTTTATGAAGAAAGTTGATATACAGTGACACACAGTGGGAACTGTAATTGAGAGGTACGGTAGCCTAGTATTTTATGAATGTGCGTTCATATTATTTCAGTTTTTACTCGACTCTGTCTCAAGTGCCTGTGTGCGACTTCAACGTGCGTAGGCGCGCGCGTATTGACCAGCGAGAAAAAAAAACGACTGCGTAGGAAAGAAAACGCATGAAATGGCCTGATTTTAATTGCGTGATTGGTGGAATTCCGAAACGCCGATGCGCGCAGCTTCCATGCGCGCGCAATCGAGAGCTGCCCAGCATTCCCGCCGACCCCTCGGGCACGAATCACCCGGACGCATCACCATGCGATCATCGAATTTCCCGTGCTAAATACACAACAAAACTACTAGGGTTTTTTGCAGGAGGCGTGTCGCCGACCCACGACCCAAGCGGGTCACGCACGCCCACACACACACGCACACATGTTAGTTAATACACACACACACACACACAACACACATATATATCTATTATATATATACTAGCCGGTGATTCTACGAAGTTATCGGATACATTTCCGGCGAGTCGAAGATCCCTTCGCTTGTGAATCCGCGCAAGAACAGCCCAATCCGCGCGCAGGAAGGGGTGCGCAAGGACAGGATCGTCGCATTGAATAGGATGAAGTCGTTTCCGAATGAATGACAAATGGTGCTGTCACTTTTATTTTTGGTCGTATTCAAAGGAAACAACGAAAAAAAAAATACAAGAATAAGCGGTATAGAGGCCAAATAAATTATTAACGATAATTCTCAGTGACCAAAACGCATGGGGGTTTTCAAAAAGTCAATAGATAGCATCATAGTCATAGGAGGCGATAAAGATTAACTATATATTTAGTGGGGACAATGTTAAAGAAAGTATGGTTGCCCTGCGGAACAAGATAACTAGAAATAGTGAGATTACAGCAAGATGAGGGGGGAGGCGAGGGAGTGCAGAAGATAGAAGGAGAGAAGAAGAGAGGGAGAAAGAGACGTGAGAAAGTAGGAGAGGAGAGGGAGAGGCAAGAGGTAAAGAGAGAGAGCGAGAGCGAGACAAAGATGAGAACAACTGTAAAGATGGAGGGGCGAGAGACAGAACGAGAGCGGAGAGACAGATGTACGAGAGAGAAAGAGAGGAAGGGCCAGAAAAGAAGAAGATGAAGATGGGAGATGGAGGAGGAGATGGATGAGAAGAAAGAAAGACAGAGCAGACACAGAGAGAAGAGAGAGCAGAGAGTGGGGAGTGAGAGAAACCACCCTACCGCCAATTACCAGCTCAATTCTAGATTCATTAATTCTCGCAGCACGTTCATTCGCCATCTTCAATTTTCAACTCTCACTTTTCACCGCTATCTCAACCCGCTTAACCTGATCATCCTGAACGTATATATAAACTGGTCTCTGTGATCTCGGCGAATCACGGCCACTACACACTCAGTCTTAATCCCTTCCCCCCCTCTCTGCAGATCCGCATTCTTCCTATGTCTCGTGGCTGCTGGCCACAGCGGTCTTACGCGCACCCCTACACAGGCGGGGTCTGCTGCCGGGTGAATGCCACGTGGGTGTGGGCGCGTTCGCAGAGCCATGAGCCAAATGTGTGCGGCGACTACACACTTCGAGCCGACGATGAGTCGCGCGCTACCACGGCCAAACGCCCTATACCTGTGCGCGGCGGGCTCATGCTGGGCCTGCCCGAGATCAGCGGCATCGTGCGGATAGGCGGTCACCTGGAGCCGATCGGGTCGACATCGCCGGCGTACGAGTTACGTGAAGAGGGTGTCCACATCTCAATCTGAAAACACTTGTCCATTCATACATGAAAATTCTTTTTTTTTTATTAGATTTGCAGGTGATACCCCACATAAAATGAATTGATATCAGAAATGTATTTCGTCAGTTATCAGGAATTATTAATATTGACAAAAACAACATTACTTTGCTCCCCAAGGCTATAAATCAGTCACTGATATAGTGCTGCCACCTATAGACGAACTTTTTTTTATAATTGGAGAATTTTCTGGATCATATCACAAGTAATACAAAACAAGTTTCACTGGATACTGGATGCTGGCAATTATAGATAACTCTACACGAGAATCATCAAATATTAAAAACATCGCACCTGCTTGTAGCCTAGTTTCCTTTCCTCCTTTGGCATTGATGTCGGCGCCACGAGCAACGGCAGAGCAGCAGATAATAAATCACAGCAGAGAGCGCTCAAGAACTCGCCGATGTCGTACTGCTCGCTCATCAGCTGCAGTTCAGCGACAAGCTGTGGCTGTTCAGCCAGCTTCTCCACAACCCTGCAGCGAGGCATCGAATAGCCATCTATATATTATTACTCTTTTATTATATATATACATTGTAACATGTATATATCTATTTATATTATCTCTATATTATCTCTATTCATTAGCTCTCATCATTGCTTTTACAACAATTACAACGAACATCACTTTAGAAGCCAATGCGCACGTGACATTTATGGAATCCCTCCGCAAGAAGAATTCCAATAGTATCATCACTTTTTTTCTTTGGTAATGCACCAAAAATGTCTACATTTATGTCTGATTGCTGTACTAATTCACAGCTAAAAGTTAAATGGTACATATGCACATCACGTGCCTTGATATCACACTGTAGTGCTTCTGTTGTTTGTAGCTACAAGTAAACATCTGACATTGTTAATCTAGGTAGCAATTCTCACCTGTCAGGGATCTTCTTCATTTTCTGCAGTTGAAAAATGACAACAATGCAGCCCAACGCTTCCATCGTCTGATTTGCCATCATTCCCTGAAAAATTGCATTGACATTAATAAACTCATACTAAACTCTAATATATCGACATTTTAAGCAGTTTTGATCTGTTTTAATCTGTTCTGCCATCATTCCCTGAAAAATGACACTAGCATTAATAAACTCCCACCAAACTCGAATATATCGACATTTTAAGCAGTTTTAAATAGACATTGAGCATAGTCACCGCAATGAACAGCGACTGGCCTATACAATTTACTCATAACAAAACCAAGACGTGTATCTATCTGGGAAAGTGTCAGTGAGAGGCTACCATTTACGAGTCATTCAATCGTTAATGTCGTATCACAGCATTGTCGCTTTATACTCAGTTCTTGAGGTGCTAAAGCTACTCATATACCTTCATCAGTTTAGCAGCTATTACCAATCAATACATCATATATTCATTAACTAGCCATGAACAAATTAAGTAAGCTAAAATATTTTTTATACTTATCCGTATCTAATCAGGCTCCCGAGAAGCTTATCCTTATCTAAGGAGACTCCGGAGCAGCAAATATTTCAACAGCATACATTTTACATATTACTTTCACGTTTAACTCAAAAACTTTTAATTCAATGGAGAATGTAAGCTTAAATTCCTACATAAATACGGTCGTGACACACTGACCAAGGTTTTACCGACGAATAACAGAAATAAAGGGTACCCGCGCATTCCCGTAAGCACGTGCCATTCCCGTAAACTCCGTCACCCACCTTGCAAACATCGGCCAGCAGATTTCGAACGACCTTCTGGTCCAAGGTCGCGACCTTCGCCAGCTGGCTGAGGATGAGGTAGGTGGCGGCCGTGTAGTCCTTCAGACCCGACCTGAGGCCCTTGACGAGAAACGGGACGAGCTGCGCAACAAGCTCGTTACTGACTTTGGAGAGAGAGTGGAGCGTCTGGACGATCGTCGACGCGTAGAATGAAAACAGCACCCGCATACTTGTCGTCGTTGCCTTGTAGCCGTAGACCTGCCAGAGATCGATCGATAAACCACCGTCGAGTCAATGTTTGCGTAATTAGAACCTTTCGATACAAAAGCGACAATAAGATGCGTAAAACATTCATGGTAATTAAATTATGTGTGTACGACTAATGAGACAAATTTTTTTTTCTCAAAGTGCAACATGGATCAGGTAAGAGGCATACACACTGTAATAAAGTCTGTAATTTACTTAACTTACTGTAAATACAGTGTAATAAAGTCTATATTTCACTTATAGAGATCACATATTTTCATCTAGAATACCTTCAGTGCTGTAGGGACCATATCGCAAACAAAGGAAAGGAATCCCAGGTCCTTGCTGCAATATCTGACCAATGATTTTTTATCCAGTGGTACGCCTGCTTTCTGTAAACAAATTTGCATTGCTTACCTTATATACAACAATACTAACCATTAAACACATTTATACAAAGTACACAAATGAAAACAAGTTTTTAGTTAATAAAAATTCATGATCTAGCCATGAGCAAAGTAATTAAAAATCTTTTTATATCGATATCTAAGTAGACTCACGGGATGCTAATATTTAAACAACATATATGTATAGCTGTATACCGCTTTAATTTTACTTCCACATCTAACTTCTGAATGAATTGGGTATGCACGACAAAATCCCTACAGAAAAACGGTCATGGGACACTCAATAAGATTTGCCAATGAATAACAGCAAACACCATTTTAGTCGGATCAGCCATCACTAATTTTCTAAACGCGATTGCAAATACTCGATCGTCATTAAACCTTTATGAAAGTCCAACTGCTGCAGAGCTTGGCAATCATCTATTCAGCTTGATACCAAATCAACTACACCTACTTGCAATGGTGCCAACCACGCCCATCTGTTGCGTGGCGTGTCCAACTTTAAAAGCTGGACGACCTTCACAAACATGTTCGCGTCGTGGTAGGGCAAGACGCATCGCATCAAGTCGTCGACGTTGTACACGTGAATGTGGAACCTGAAACGACGCAGATCGTTAGCAGGTGAGATTACAGTGACTATACGGGTGCAACTAACACTGGACCGCAAGCATAATAAATTCATGCTTAACTATCTCTTTCACATATCGCGTCCATATCTCAGTGCTCACTTGGCATCTAGACCATGCCTCGCCACTACACAGTATGATACGAGGTCACTAGACACTATACCACAAAACTCCCCTTTGCTCCAAGACACTAGAACATACAATACCACATAATGTGGTAGAACATCCCTTCACACCTTTCGTCTGTGCGACACAACACTACACTACGACAACACTACAATACGACACACCTCAGAAGATCAGTGTACAGTTTACAGCACACAGGAAATGCTATGCCATACAACTCCCCTTGCCACACCACACCATAACATACCACGCTGCATAATATGATTTAGCACATTTCTCCTAATCACTCTTCTACTCCGCAACACTGCACCATGCAACAAGCCACATTCTGACTCACGCACCTGTGAATCAGCCACTCCAGGCATTTGTGTGCCGGCTTCAGCAGAAAGTACGGGGACAGACGGACGAGAAAGTTGGCTATATTGCGATTCAGCTCGTGGTTGACATCCTTCGCTTGAATGCTTCTCTCCAGAGTCTTAGACGACGAGTGGAAAATACTCCTCTCGAACTTCAGGAACGATGGATCGATCAATGCCAGCTCCTCAAGACCAATACACCCTGAAAGGTACAAAGGAAATTATTGAACATGACAATAACTGTGCATCACTACAATACAATCTGCACAGTTAGAGAACAACTGCTTGCAATACTTTTCTATCTAGTCAGTGCTTACTGATACACGATGTACATGGTGTAATATAATACAATTATGAATAGAGTAAAAATGACTTAATCAATTGAATAATTCATAAAGTAAGAATAACTTACCAAGTGAGTAAACAGTGTCTCTGTCTAGATTTGCTGCTTCTTTCAGATCAAACAGCAATGAAGCCCTTTGTTTATCACTTCTAAGGTGATCTGCTTGTACCTGAGCTTGAGGCTTAACAGCCAACCGCTTCAGCTGTGTAGCCAATGACGTCATACTGCTGGGGCAATCCCACCCTTACGTAGTGATACCGACCTACAAACAGAAGTAAAAAAACTGGTAAATGATTTTGTACTATCTCGATGTATGTCTATATAAAATCGCAGCATTAATTGGGTCAAAAATTTGAACCTAACTAGCAATAAGAGCAGAAACAAAAGTAACACACGGTATGATATAAAGCTGTTTCGTAGGAACATTGAATATCATTAATGCTATCGAATCTCCACTTTCAAAAGAAATAATATGACATTGAATTTCTATGTTCAATATTGTCCTCAAACTTTATGGAAAACATTAGGTTCACATATTTAACCACTATTATATTGAGATAATTAAGTAGATCTATGCATAAATAAATTAAGACCCTCTCCCAACTGTGTGCAGACATGGATACCCAACATTTATAGGGTTAAGTAGAGTTACACAATCAATCCAAGATGTTTGATCTCACAGTCCATTCCCAATATCCAGTAGTTGTTCCATTTTAACCCAGTGAAAAAATCAGTGATCTGCCCAAATGAATATGCAAGAATAATAGATTTGTGTGATCATCTGAATCATATGATACGCTAAATCCAATAACATAACCCACCACAGGAGTAAAGTAGAGTCTACTTTTGTGTTGGGTTACATTGCATTGGTGTACCTAATAATCCACCCAATCAAATGCACGTGGCACAGGATTAATAGATCGGTGTGATTGAATCGTTCGATCATGATCTCCGCTAGTCCGAGCCAACGCAGACCCCAGTAATGGGGTCTGCAGCCGTGTCTATCTCAATCACGGAAAGACACCTCCAGTTTGGAGGTGGCACTTATAAGTAATATATGCGCCCGATATATACAATCCTATTGCGTAGAACTTATTTTAATCTGAACTTGAATCATTTATCTACGTGCATGCACGCTATGATGTCCTGGTAGCAGCCACAACATAAGAATATATCAAGTTGTTAACCTAATGGTAAATATAAACATCATACCAAAATGGTCTGTCTTCATTCACATTTGTCAACCAATGAAAATCACTTCCGGTTACTTCGGCCATTCCCGATGTTCAAATATAGTCCGTGTCATCTATGGTCCGGTTAATCTTAATTATTTCCGAGTGAACCCGAAACTACCGGAAGCAAATTTCATTGGCCGATCAAAATGAATATATGGCCAAAAATATCGAAGTTACTCTTACTAGGATGAATTATTGCATGAAAACAAAGTTCTGAAACGGAGATAAAGTCTTCGGAAAGCGATATTGACAAACAGAAGGTCTGTATTTGATATTTTGGGTCGAATATACCCCCGTCACGCCCTCAGTGCTACTCGATTCACCTATCCAATGCCCACAACAAAAATTGCAAAAATTTTTACAAGGGTGACTGCAGACGATAAACCCGCACCCTCAGATTAGCAAAGCGGAGTTATAACGTCTGCATTTGCAGACTAGATCTCAGCCTGATCTGCCCAACACCTAGTACTACACACGTTTAGGATCCGTTAGTTATTTACTATGGACCGTTGAGTAATTGTCAAGAGTGACAGATCGAAGTAACCATATACTAGATGTAGATACACTTACCGTAAGCTGATAACTATATAACAATTAATTTTGCTCACTACATACCTACTACTGCTACTCTCCATACACCGATAATGATTAATACACTGCATGCCAATCACACA
>NW_014577143.1:144290-149168 GCF_000485595.1 Priapulus caudatus | reverse complement strand
ATATATATATATATATATATATATATATATATATATATATATATATAATAATAATAATAATAAAAGTAAAAAATATGATCTCAAAAGCTCTACAGCGCAGGAACAATAATTCTAAGTCAGAAAACCTCATAATAATGATTCTGACAATAAAACCAGTAACACTCGCCCCGAATGCGAACCGCGGGGAGCGCAAGCTAAACACGTACATATACCAGCGTATACAACAGCAAACACGTACACCGATACAGTAAATAAGAAAACGCAGCATACTGCCCGACAACGACGAAGAGTTTCCACTGTTTCGGCGGATCTACTAACTGTGTAATCACGGTGAGATCGGCATACATGAACTCGGTATCGACGACGAGCCCATATTAGCTCAAACTAAACTAGGCGCAGCGGACGCTCGCGCTTGTATTAACGCTCCACGTGCATTTACAGGAGACGTATAGTATATATATATATATATATACAGTGAACCGGCTTTTTTCCCCGACGAAATGCCATGCGTTTCATCAGCAAACCGAATAGGCTAGCTACGAACATGCTGATGGCCCGAAAATTTCGTCGGATCCAACGAAAATCGAGAACTGTTTATATTTCAACGCGAAGCCCACGCGCGCAGATGTCTCGAGCGCTGAAAGAGAATTTGCCGAGATTCGTGGTAAAACGTTTACGTTTACAATATCAATATATATATATACGAGTCGCAAAAACGCGCAGCCCGTCCGCCCGTGCGTGCGCTTGCAGTGATTCTGGCAGTAGATGGATAGTAGTACGCTTTCACGCGTTTCTCAGCGCGCATATGTGAGCATCGCTTCGATAGTTTGTCATGTTTATTCTATATCCACGAGGAGGTCCGGCATCCTATCTAACGCCCACATTGCTGACGTACTGCTGCACACCCCTTCCCCCTACATGCTGTATCCCTCGCGCCAGAATATATATGCGTTCATCGCAACTCGAGTTAAAACCATGCAAAGGAAGTCGGGCTCGCGATCACACGTCTGTTAGTTTGGGTTCACATGTGAACGCGTGCACAGTCAGTGTCGGTTACACCACTGTTTACATGCTGTTGTGTGCAAACAGTCCGGATCAAAAGTCGTTTGTCTCTTAATCGCAGTACGCGATCTTTCGCGTCTTTCGTACAGTGCGTGAGAACCACCACGAGAACGTGCTAGAACAATTATATAGGTGTACATCTTCGCAATACAAACACTACTGTCTCTGTCGATGAAAATCGAACTCATCCTTTTAGTGTGAAGTTGAATTCCCAGTGTGTGCGTGTATATAGAGGAAATATAACACACATTTATTTTGTTCGGATAACCACGTTACGACAATGAGGATCTACGCGCTGCTAGTTTTTCTCACTGCATTTGGAATGTATAGAACAGCACCCGGTATGTTTATATATCTAAGTGGCTGTTGTTGGTGTAATCGGAAGGAAGTTTGTATAATATCGATAAAGACTTACGGTTGAACAACATAATAAATGACAAAATAATAGGCACTAGCCATTAGACGTCGTTTAATTAATAACAAGTATATTACCTAAATATACTAATAGGATATAGATGTTACTGCAAATATATTCGTATCACACGCTTTCAAACAAGGGGGCAGACATGTTGATTTAATATTACAATCCCAGAATGCAACTCGAGAGCATGACGTCACCAGCAGGCACACCTTTCATATCTCTCTATCTTTATATAATACTCGTAATTATGTAGATTAGTAGTCCCGCCATAGAAATCAGTCCCGTATTTAGCGGAGAAGGGTTAGAGGGGCAGTTGAACCTTCGCAGCGACAACGGCGAACTAGCAACGGTACCGGTATAACTGCGTATCCGGAGAACGCAAACAAGCAGCCACTTGCATGCCGCTCTAGGAATAATTAAGGAGTTATAGCTACGAGCCTACGACCATATGATATGAATATATTTCGTTTAGCATCATACCACATACTATATAATACATATTCGTTAGTCTGTGATCTTATTCTACTTCTTATGAGTGGCACTAGAGCCGACCAACGTACAGCTACCAAAAAACTATTTATTTCCCCTATAATGGGAAGTGGGTGTGGGCATCTCGGCGCCTCAGCGCCGAAGGAAACGACTTAGGGCCGAGGTTAATTATTTAAAAAAGAAGGGCGCAGCCAGGCATGTGATGCGCATCACAAGACGTGAGCCCGCTCGTTCGATGAAGCGGCAAATATATTAATGCCTCGCCAATTCACGCACGCGCACGCGAACGCACTTACGCGGGCATATGGGCATTGAGATATGACTCCGTGTGCTATATGCCATACCATAGGCATACAACCCTATAATTTTTAAACGGCGGTTTTGTATAAATCTATTATTGGGCATGACGTTTTTTCTTCAAATGTGTAAAACAACTGAATAATTATGATCTAGCACCTTGCGAAACTAGCGACCATTCGAGAGTATATATAGGAAATCTTGAGAAACTAGACACGAGAAAACGAGATCCTCTCCTCCAGTCTACCTCCACTATCTCCCTCTTAATCCAGTGAGGTCCATGTGTAAACAGTATCCCAGTGTAATCCATGATACAATTTGATATACGGAAAGTCTGTGCATCCACAGGCACTTGGACCGTTTCAATAATAAAATGATGGTTAATAAATACAACTTGTCAGTACTAGACCTACCAGTAACAACAGTACCACTACCAGTAATAGTCTTAATGTTTGATTTGACCTAATAACTTCACTTCAACACTGTCAAATACACCGCTGCAACACATATCGCGCACGCCATTGTGCATGCACAAATACACAGTGATATAGAGTGTTACTCTATATAGAGAGAGTTTACTCTATGATAGAGTCTTACTATATGATAGAGAGTATATGATAGAGAGTTTACTCTATATCACTGTGTATTTGTGCATGCACAATGGCGTGCGCGCTATGTATTACAGCGGTGTATTGGACGGCATTGAAGTGAAGTTATTTGGTCAAATCAAACATTAAGACTATTACTGGTACTGTTACTGGTAGGTCTAGTACTGACAAGTTGTATTTATTAACCATCGTTTTATTATTGAAACGGTCCAAGTGCCTGTGTGTGAATCAGTTGATGATACACAGAAATCTGTGCATCACTTCGTGATACCTAAGGTGCCTAAAGTGGATTTGCGCCCTACAGATATGTGAATGCCTCTAGGGGCAGCGCGTCTCCCAAGTCCGAAATAGTAGGTCTCAGGGGAGAGATACCGGTAGTGATCCGCTATAGATGGCGCATTATTAGTATAAATAAGTTGTGGATATAGAAATCAGTTAACCCTAACCCTAAACCTAATCCTAACCCTATCCCTAATTCTAAAAAAAATATAAACAAATAATTCGGCGCTTTTCGGACTTGGGAGACGCGCTGCCCCTAGAGTGTACCAGACTTGTACTACAGAAGTGTACCCTAACCCTAAACATACCTCATATAACAATATAAACAATACTAAACAACCTAAAACTCCCTCAGGCACATATATCTGTAGTGCCTGAGGCTGATGGTGATACGACAACGACCCCATATCTGCCACACTGTGACTGGCACACAGCACACTCAGCCAGTGCAGTGGCAGTAACGATAAAGACTTACGGTTGAACAACATAATAAATGACAAAATAATAGGCACTAGCCATTAGACGTCGTTTAATTAATAACAAGTATATTACCTAATGATTATACACTGCATGCCAATCACACACTACAGTACAGAAGACGATTGTCGGATTGTTTGGAGCCACTCTACTCAGCCAGTGACACTGATAGGGTCTATGTTCCCCAGGGTACTATCGGAAGGTACCCTGGGTACGGTACTACGGTTCGATATATATTGGAACGTACCCTGGTACTATCTAATATGCCGGACCGTACCTCGCCTACTCCACTAACGAGTCTAGGGAATACTCCCGATATAGCTCTAGTACTATAGCCCGCGGATAGCTGCCGCAGCCTGCGGCAGCTATTCGCGGGCTATAGTACTAGAGCTACCTCCGATAGTATGCTGGGGGACATAGTTCCTAAAGGGCCTAAGGCTATGACTATGTCGATGACTATGAGGGCCAGTGCCAGTGCCACACTGGCGCTGAAGGGGTCGTTGTCGTATCAGGTAATACAGACCACAGAGGTACAGGTGCAAATCCACTTTAGGCACCTTAGGTATCATGAAGTGATGCACAGATTTCTGTGTATCATCAACTGATGCACAGACTTTCCGTATCAAGGAAAGATGCAAAAACCCTAACCCTAACCCTAACCCTAACCCTAACCATATCAGCCAGATAGTTACCAGGGTACGTTCCGATATATCGAACCGTACCCCGGGTACCCTCCGATAGTACCCTGGGGGGTATAGTCCCTAAAGGGCCTAAGGCTATGACTATGTCTATGACTACGAGCGCCAGTGCCAGTGCCACACTGGCACACAGCATATTAAGTACTACCAGTGCAGTGGCAGTAACGATAACAGGGGTGCCAACTCTCACGCATTCGGCGTGAGACTCACGCAATTCACCTAATTTTGACTGTCTCACGCTGAACCCCGAAAATAGAAAGGAAAAAAAAAATATCTCCAAAATCTCTGATATTCGGATTCCGAACATTCGATATCATGCCCAAGCCCAAAGTTCCGAGATTTTCCCGCAGGCGTGCACTGCGCGCAAAGCTTAACCAATGAAAATCGTTGCCGCGCAAAGACGAGCTATTGGATTACGATTGGTTTATACTGCGTGTACGACTGTACGTACGTGTGACTGACGTAGTACGTACGTGTACGGACGCCCTGCGGAAACGATTATAGCTTAGCCGGACCATGATCAAGACTCACACAGTGCCTCTACGGC